>NC_083330.1:75638647-75770609 GCF_963455315.2 Globicephala melas | reverse complement strand
GGTCGTTACCAGGGCTGGGGCTGGAGTCAGCTGAGCCTGACTGTAGAGAGAGAGGAGAGAAAGGAAAGGGAGGGAGACGGGTAAGAGCAGGAGAGAATAAAGGGAAAGAAGGAGTGGGGGAGAGGAAGGGAAGAAAGGAGGGAGGGAGGGGGCTGGCGAGGGTAAGGAAATAAGTCATTACGGGCACACCTGCTGGGTTCCTGCATTCCGGACCCTGAACTGGATGCTTTCTCCGTGCCCTCCTAACTCCTCCTCACTGCATTATGATGGAAACGCCCTTGTCCCCATTCTGCGGAGGTTAGCGCCGAGACTCAGAGGGGTTAATGGTTCCCACAGGCTGCTGAGAGGCCGGTGAAGTGGCTGAGCCCCTTGGCCCACGCCAGCCTGACTCCAGGGCCTCAGGGTACCAGCACCTGCGGTCAGACGCTACTTGCCCTCCCTGCTCAGGCTCCGGTGTCCTCAGGGTTCCTGCCTCCCCTTTGCCTGTGCAGGGAAGCTCCAGGGAGTGGTGCCGGGCAGGAAGCCAGGTTCTGACCGCTGTGCTTCCCTTCCAGTGCCAGGTGACCGTGCTGACGGAGCCCTCACCCCCGCCCCAGCCGCCTCCCACCTCCGGCAGTGAACAGATCGGCATTTTGAAGACTATCAACTGCTCCTGCCCAGCTGGAGAAAAGGTACCATCCACAGTCCACCCTCAGCCGCCAGCCCGGGGCCCCAGAGCTGAGTGGGGCAGGGTGGCAGCAGAACCAGCAGTGGAGGTGGGAATTTCCCATCATGCACGTGGGCTGCCAGGGCAGGGTGGCCCTAGGCTCCAGGCGACTCTCCGGTCAGGGGCCTGTCCTTGCTCCTTGGGCTTCTCCCTTCTTGATTTCTGTGCACATCGGGAGGGGAGCTGCTCAGACCCAGCCGTGACGAACCTCTTCCTGAAGTTCGTGACGTCTTCCCAAGGCACTCTGGCTCCTCCCGGTCTCCTCTTCACTCGTGTGTGCGCCTAAACCAGCCAGATTTGCTTCGAGGATAAGACTCTGCATGGGCAGCGGCCGAGGGTTTAGGTGTGCTCTGCGGGACACACCCTCATCCCTTTCTTCTCGACGTTCCCTGTAATTAGCTGTACTATATAATCTACATGCGTATATGAGTAGAGTTTAATGCCTCTTGTTTCTAATTTTAAAACCTAATGTGTTTCCGACTGCCACCACCGCCTGCCCTTTAGCCTAGATGAAATGTCTCCTCGAGTGCCTGAGGCCTTCATCTGTTTTTCTGTGGACGAACAGCCCTCTTAATAAGAAAACAATTTCCACTTGAGCAGAATAAACAGATATGTGAGGATGACAAAATCGAGATGGTCTCCGTGAAGATCTGCTCGACTGGTAGCCCCCCAGGGCCCTCGGTCTACAGCATTCAGTATATCCATTGCTCTGTCTGCCCCTCCCAGCTCAGGGCGGCACACAGGAGGTGCTCCCCAACTTTGCAAGGGCCTTGGGAGGCACAGACAAAACTACGAAATCGTGGTTGACGTTCATTGGAGTGGACACACTTTAAGAATTTCCTGACAGTTTTGTTTCAATAAGCCACCTGTCCTGGCAGCCTCTCCTCCTTCCCTTCTTCCCTCTCCTCTGTTCTCCTTCACACTCTCCTTTCTTCTTTCCACCCAGAGACCCCCTCCCAAGGAGCTCCCAGTCAAGTGGGGATTTCTAACCATGGCCCAGCTGGCTGGGAGGCCACGAGAAGCAAGCTGGGTCATGCTGCGAGCTGAGGCTTTGTCTGGGGCGTCGGTGGAGTTAGGGGCTTCCGGCCTGGTGCTGGGTTAGGATTGGGAGAAGCTAGAGAGGGAGCCAGGGTGGGTGCACCCAGGGCGCCGGGCAGGGATCCTCGTCCGCGCCCCTGCCGGGCTCAGGCGGTCCACAGACAACGTGTTGATCGGGTTCTCACCCATCAATGTCATAACGAAAGCAACTGTCCAAACCCAAGTCCTTTTGAATTCTTGTTTTCCATGGAAAACCCCAAACGGAAAGGGTAACTGCAGCAGCGTGGGGCTTGGCCCACTAGCCTGCAGACTGTGCCCGGGAGGGTGGCCGATGCTATCTCTGCCTAGTTCATGGTTTCCCTGGAGCCCTGCCCTGGCAGGGCCCCTCGGGAGGAAGTCTGGGGTCAAGCAGGCCTCCGTCCTCTCTTCCCGCCCACCTTCTCACTCTCCAGCTCACGACCACCTGCTGGATCGCCACTGACCTCCTGAGCTTGGCTCACAGATCCCCTCCCCCACCTGTCCCCACTCTGTGTGGCCCCTGGTCCTAGTTGCCCTTCTAGCCTCATCTCACTCCCCTCTCCCCTCCCAGTGTCTAGGCAGGCGGGAATGTCCTGTTCCTCGCCAGGTCATGCTCTTTCTTGCCTTCTGGAATTTGCATATGTAGCACCTTCTGCCTAGAACATCCTTTTCCCTCCCGCCACCCCTTTTAATCTGCTAATGCCTGTTCTTCTTTCAAGATCCCCAAAGAATCCTTTTCTGATCCCATTATTATCGTCTGTATGATCTCCCTCCTCCCTGCCTCCCTGCCTGCCTCCCTGCCTGCCTGCCTGCCTTTCCATTCTTCACATCCATCCATTCAATACCTGTTCAGTTAGCCCCTGCTATTTGGGACATTAAGACCCTTTCTTTCCCTCTTCTTCCAGAGACCATAACAATGATCACATTGGAGTAAAACTGCCTACTTGTCTTTACTTCCATAAGCTCATAAATTCCAGATGGCAAAGGCTGAATCTTTCCATGTCTGTATTTTCAGCCACTATATGAAATAATGGTTGAATTGATGGATAAGTGGACCCAGGGTATGAAGGACGGATGGAATGGCTTATTGGGTGATGCCACCCAGAGGGTGAGGCTGGCATTTGTAAATTGATGGCTGTATTTGGAGGTCACGTCCAAGTTCCCCATGTAGGTTGGCAGTTTGAGAAAGGGTGCTCAGCTCCAGTGAATTTTTTTTTTTTGTGGTACGCGGGCCTCTCACTGTTGTGGCCTCTCCCGCTGCGGAGCACAGGCTCCGGACGCGCAGGCTCAGCAGCCATGGCTCACGGACCCAGCCGCTCCGCGGCACGTGGGATCCTCCCGGACCGGGGCACGAACCCGCGCCCCCTGCATCGGCAGGCGGACTCGCAATCACTGCGCCACCAGGGAAGCCCTCCAGTGAACTTTGTCCAATTTATTGATTGGCATGTGGCTTACTAAGGGACTGGCTTATGAGCAGGTGGAGGGGATAACCAACTAGTAAAGAGAGAAAGGGGAAAATTAAAACAGAACCTTACTTGTTTCTTTTGTCTTTCTTCCTTTAGGGTGAAAAGGGCTTTGATGGCCCAGTGGGACTCCCCGGCCCAAAGGTCAGTACTGGAGCCGGCAGAGAAGCCCTTTAGAGCGTGGGGTCCTTTGATTTGCTCTCTTTGTAAGAAGGAGAAAAAAACTCCCGAACGATGGTGTGTTAGGTTACTGTCCTGCGGGGCTTTGCTTCCGAGCTTGTTGAGATGGAAGGATAGGGCAAGTGGCATAAAGTCGGTAACCTCTGAGTCCCTTCACGGTTCAGAGCGTCCATTTCTCAGCCTGAACGTGTGATCGAGAAGGAGAACACGCACGCCTGGGCTCAGATGCTGTTCGCGCCAACAGGCTCAGCCCTCCGTGGCCAGCTAACTCTGCATCAATCCTTTCAGGCCTCCATATTCCAGAAACTTCGGGGGTTGCGCTTTAAAGAGTCTGTTCAGCACGCACGATCTGTTTGTTTGACGTGCGTGGAATTCTTTTTGTACACGTTTTCCAAACTCACGAATTGCTCGAGGCCAGGTGCCTCCTTGTGGGCTCCTCCCTCCTCAGCCGTGGACCAGCCTCTTCTCTGTCCACCACTGCCCAGGTTTATCGCATTTACGGAGCTGGACAGGGCTGTCGTCTCGCATCATTTTTTCGGTCTCGGAAAGCTGAGACCCAGAGAGGTGTGCATTGCCCGGGGTCACACAGAGGCTGAGGGAGGAGGTCAGCGTTGCCCAGTGGCCGTTTCCTAGTCTGGTGTTCGAAAGAGGGGCTGAGTGTGATGGTGCAGACAACTAGCGATGACTGCATCCCCTTCCCTTCCCTCCCCCCTTCTCCCTCTCCCCCTCCCCCTGCCTCTGTCCCTCCGTCTCTCCCTTTCTCCCCCTCCCTCTCACCTGTATTACTTGTGTTCACATTCATTCAGTGCATCACCACTGAGCATCTCCTAAGGTCCCTTTTGTCCTCTCCCTTCTTCCTTCCTCTGTATGTACCTCCTTCATCTTCCCCTTTTCTCGCCCTTCTCCCCTCTGTCCCCAGTGTGCTAGGATGGGGAGAATAGACAGACAGACACACGCACACACACAGGAGGTCCAAGGTGCCAGGTGTTCGCTGCGAGAGAGAGAGCAGGGGCCTCTGCCTTGCTGAACAGCCCCTGGGCTGTAGCCTCAGCTCCTGGGCTGTCAGATGGAAGAAGAGAGCAAAGCTGTTCGGGGGTTTGTGAAGCTCTAAGTAGAAAACGTTTGTCTGAAGCAGTGGCCGTTCATGGAGAGGCCGAGCTGTGCTGTGGTCGGACAGATCTGGGGTTGTGCAGACGACAGAGCCTGACCCCTGACCCTGGGAGAGAAGATGAGGTGGGAGGGAGGGGATTCTAGGGAGGGAAACAGGTACCACCACCTGCAGATAAGCCTGGCTGCCCCGTGGTTGATTGGCAGTCCTGGCCCTTTAGTCAGTGTCCCAGCCCGTCCGTGCTTAAGATGCTGTGTAAACACCTTGATTCCAGCGGCTCCGTTTACCTAGAGGTAGCTCAGGTCGTGTCCACAGGCGTGGCCTGGTGGATCCTGGGTGCCCAGGCCCGTTCTGGATGCAGGGACCTACCAGGGAGCCATGTCCCCGGACTCAGAGCCAGCAGGAAGAGGCATGACAGGGGGTGGGACGCTGGGTTGCGGGGAGCGGGGCTTCCTGGGGAGGCTCCAGGATGCCTGGGGGGGCCCGCCCTAGCTGGGTCCAGTAAGATGCGGAGGAGCTGCCGTTCCCGTTCTCAGGGTCAAGGGTGCGATGCTTTCACCCACTTGCTTTCTCCAGATGTCCTTCGTTCCGGGAATTAGGAGTTTGAGAAAATTACTCAGATGCTTCTTCCCTCTCCGGGGGTGGGAGGCTTGGCCTCATGGTGCAGTTGGCAGTGACAAAATCGGCTGCTTCCAGAAAACTGGGGCAAGGTGGGCCATGGGCAGCTGGTGTGGGAGAGGTTGGTCGGAGGACCCGACCCAACGTTCGTCTCTGGTTTCCACCCCTCAGGGGGACATGGGAGCCGCTGGGCCGGCTGGAGCTCCTGGACCCAAGGGAGAGAAAGGAGATACGGTGAGTGAAGGACCCTCTGCGTGGCCAGTGGGGGGGACCCCTCTGCACGGGCACAGGAGGCCTGCCGGCCGCTCCAGCCTCACCCTGCACCACTCCACCCTCACCCCCCGAAGTCTGTGCTCCAGGTTGGCAGTGATGACTCCCCCAACTGGCCATGTCTCACCCTGGCCATTGCATATGGTTTTTCCTCTACCAGGAATCATTTTGCCCTCTGTCCACCCCCGTTTGCCCCTCACCTCCCCCTCCTGCCTGGCTCACGTTTTTGCACCTTTCAGACTCAACCGGTGTAGTTCTCCAGGGTATCTTTGCAACCCCAGGTCTGGCTCACCCCCTCGGTTCTCCCACATCCCTGGTGCCTGTCAGTCCCCGCATCAGCTGACTCCCTGATACCGCGGTTTGCCGTGTGTCGGTCCAGCGTCCCTGGCATCTGGCCCAGCACAGACTGTGTTCATGCATCCTTAGGTTGATGAGCAAGCACAGTGGATGGTGGGTCAGGGAAGAATTACAGAGATAAACGATTCATGGTGCAGAGCAGAGCTTAGGAGCCACATGGCTGGGAAGCAAAGGCTGGCTCCACCAAGATACTTAACCTTCCTGTCCTCAGTTTCCTCATCTGTAAAGTGGGGAGGATAAAATTAACTGTTGAGTTGCATGATGAGGTTTAAAACGAGTTAACGCATGTAAACAGTTTGTAACAGTGCAGAAGCAAAGTAAATGCTGTTGTTCCTCTGTTGTTACCTGGCCTGGTGGAAGCACTAAACCCATCCTTCAGACTGCATCTTGTAGCATCAGTAGCACAGGTTTGGAGTCAGGTGGGCCTCAGTAGCTGTCCCCGGCTCCTGCCTTTATTGGCTGTGTGACCGCGAGCGGATTGCTTAACCTCCCTGAAAACCTCATTCGCTCCATGAGCAGAATAAAGAAAAGAGCAGCTTTGTCTGTAAAATGCCTGGCCCATGGTAGGAGGCCAGTGAACGAGAGCGAGTGTGATCAGTTCCTTTTAGGTTCTCAGTGCGCAGGGGAAACCCGACGACAAGACAGAGCCGCTCCCCTAGAAGAGTTAGCCTGGCAGACACCCCCGTGCCATCACCTGAGAGCTCATGATTGTAACTGTACCGCCTGCCCTTCTTCACAGGGGCTTCATGTTGGTCCCTCCTTACTCCTTAGAACAGCTTCTTAAACTTAAGCTCATCACTCACGGACGGGAAGGATACAGAATTTTCAGACTTGCGTGATGCGCTCGTGATCACATCAGGTGCTCTGCCTGTGTGTGGCAGAGGCAGGATTTGAATCTATTTTAATCTGAGTCTTGTGCTCACTTGCTGAGCTATACCTTTCACCCACACTCTACACACCGGCCTCCTGTGCAGAGGTGGGAAGCAGCCGCTCTGTGCAAATTAACATGGAAATAGGAAGAGAGGCTTACATTTAACAGCATTCATGGCGTGCCGGGATCTGTGCTGTATGTTTTACAGATTTCTGGCTCATTTAACCCTCAGTTCGATGTTGTGAGGTGAGGGCTAGTGAAACACCCATTTTACTGATACACAGGGAAAAACCAGGCTACAGAAACTGCCTGTGAGAGGGCACAGATGTCGGATCTAACAGACAAAGCCTGCAAAGTAGCCATTGTAATCACATCCAGAGAACTAAAGGAAGCCATTCGGAAGGAAACAGAGGGGAGCATCATGACATTATCTCATCAGATATAGAATATAAGGAGGTAGAAATTGTTAAAAAGAACCAAATGGAAATTCTAGAACTACATGGAAATTGTAAAGTACAGTCAATGAAATGAAAAGGAAAATCACTCGAGAGGCATGACAGTAGGTTTGAACTGGCTGAAGAAAGAGCCAGCATTCTTGAGAACAGATCAGCAGCGATCATGTCGTCTGAAGATCAGAGAGAAACAATAATGAAGGAAAATGAACAGAGCCTCAGAGAAGTGTGAGGGCCCGTGAAGTGCGTCAGTGCACATAACAGGGGTACCCGGAGCGGAGAGAAAGGAGCAGAAAAAGTGTTCAGAGAGATCACGGCTGAAGACATCCCGAATTTGGTGAAGAGCAGTAATCTGCACGTTCAGGAAGCCTCGGGAAGTCCAATCGAGAGAAACAGAAGGAGGTCCATCCTTAGAAAAATCCATCCTTAGAAAGGAGGTCCATCCTTAGAAAACTCCATCCTTAGAAGGAGGTCCATCCTTAGAAGGAGGTCCATCCTTAGAAAACTCCATCCTTAGAAGGAGGTCCATCCTTAGAAGGAGGTCCATCCTTAGAAGGAGGTCCATCCTTAGAAAAATCCATCCTTAGAAGGAGGTCCATCCTTAGAAGGAGGTCCATCCTTAGAAAAATCCATCCTTAGAAAAATCTATCCTTAGAAGGAAGTCCATCCTTAGAAAAATCATGGTAAAAAACGCTAAAAGACAAAGCAAAAGAATCGAAAGCAGAAAAAGAAAAATGATTCCTGATGTACAAGGAAAACCCAATAAGATTATCAGCTGACTCATCACCAAAAATAATTGAGGCCAGAATGCAGTGGAGTGACAAGTTCAAAGTAATAATTACGACAGTGTAGCTTTGGGTATTTAACAAATATTTGTAACAACAGTAGCACAAAAATGGGGAAGAAGGAATAGATCACGTAGGAGTATGTTTCTAAGTCTCACTGGAAGTAAGTTAGTGTAAATCTTAAGTAGATCCTGATAAGTTAAGATGTATATGGTAAACCTCAAGCAACCTCCAAGAAAATAATTCAAAACTATATGGTGAAAATATCCTTAAAGAGGTTAAAATGTTGCACTAAAAAGAACTCCTGTAATGTAAAAAAGAGCAGTAAAGGAGGAATAAAGGAACAGAAGAAGTCAGGAGACACAGAAAACAAAAAGTTAAATGGCATATGTCAATCTACCTACATCAAAAACAGCATTGTCTGTAAATGTATTAAACAAACCAATTGAACAGCAGAGATTTTCAGCCTGGACGTAAAAACAGATCCAACTGTATTGTGTCTACAGGAGACACACTCTAGATTCAAATATATAAACAGGTTGAAAGTAAAAGGATGGACAATACACATTCCACAAATAGAAAACATTAGAAATTGGAGTGACTGTAACAGTATCAGACAAAGGCTTTAAAAAAGGTTAATAGAAATAAAGAGGAACATTTTATAATGATAAAAGTGTCGATCCTCTAAAAATACGTGACAATTATAAACATATGTGCACCTAATAACAGAGCCCCCAGATATGTGAAGCAAACATTGAGAATTGAAGTGAGAGACTTAACATCCCACTTAAATAATGTGTAGAACAACTAGGAATGTGGAGAAATCGTAACTCATACATTGCTGGTGTAAAATGCTGCAGCTGCTTTTGAAAAGCAGTCTGGTGGCCCTTAAAGGGTTAAACACAGAATTATATGACCCAGCAATTCCACTCCTAGGTGTATAACCAAAAGAAATGAAAACACGTGTTCATACAAAAACTTGTTCATGGATGTTCATAGCAGCCTTATTCATAATAACGGAAAAGTAGAAGGAACCTAAATGTTCATCACGTGATGAATGGATAAATAAAACGTGTGTCATAGCCATGCAATGGCATAGTATTCTGCAATAAAATGAGGCATTGACACATGCTGCAAGGTGGGTGAACCTTGAAAGCACTTTGCTAAGAAAACACGGGCTATGAAGCCAGTCATAAAAGCCCACATGTATGATTTCATATATATAAAACGTCTAGAATAGGTGAATTTATAGAAACAGAAAACTGATTAATGTTTGCCCAGAGTAGGGGATGGGGGAAAAAGGGGAGTGACCACAATGGGTTTGGGGTTCTTTTGGGATGATGAAAACATTCTAAAGTTGATTGTGGTGGTGTTGCACCACCACATTTAGTATATTTAATAAATGTACTAAGAAGCCATTGAATTGTACACTTTATTTTTAGTTAATTAATTAATTAATTTTTGGCCACATTGGGTCTTCGTTGCTGTGCGCGGGCTTTCTCTAGTTGCGGCAAGCGGGGGCTACTGTTCATTGCTGTGTGCGGGCTTCTCATTGCAGCGGCTTCTCTTGTTATGGAGCGCGGGCTCTAGGCGCGCGGCCTTCAGTAGTGGCGGCTCGCGGGCTTAGTTGCTCCGTGGCATGCGGGATCTTCCCGGACCAGGGCTCGAACCCGCGTCCCCTGCATTGGCAGGTGGATTGTTAACCACTGCGCCACCAGGGAAGCCCTACACTTTAAATAGGTGAATTATGTGCTCTGTAGATTATATCTCAATAAAGCTGATGTGGAAGAAAGAATAGTACCATAATACTGAGTTGTTGGAAAAATTAAATGAGATAAAGCTCACGAGAATCTACCCTCAGTAAATGATAGTGTCTTTAGAGGCTCCTTGGCAGGGCTTATGAGAAAGCAGCCCACCATTTTGAATCCCAGGGCACATCTGCCACGTGTGATGTCATGCCGTGGCAATGCTTCATAGAAAACCTTTGCCTTCTGCTTTGCTTTTCCAGGGCAGAGGACCTTTTGTCCACGGAGAAAAGGGCGAAAAGGTAAGCACCTCCCTGCTGTCTCATTCCTCCAGGGGCTGTGGATGTGGCCCGGGAACAGAATGGGGCACTTGGGTTCGGGAGAGTTGTGTGCTGTCGTGGTGCTGCCTGGTAAGAACTTGGGTGGGAGGGGAAGAGGTTTCCTGGGCTGAGTGCCTCAGTGTGTGAAGTGGGAGGGAAGGGCTTGTTCAGGACGTGGATGGTTCACAGTGCTTAGAGCAGAGGGTACTTAATGGCGCTCATGGAAATTGGGATGCAGAGCTGCAGATGTGGTTTGAGGACCAACATACAGGGCATTCAATATCAGAATGTGTTCAGGCCTTGTCTGCAGCGATGGGAAGGCCTTGGACGGTCTGTGCGTGATCAGACATGCTGAGAAGGTCCAAAGAGCAGGTGCCGATGGACGTGAGAGCGGGCAGACCAGAGGAACACGGGGAATAGTCAGGAGATTGTTGCAGAAGCACGAAGGCAAGATGATGAGGGCCAGAGTCATGGGTGGCAGTAGGACTAGACAGGCAGAGGAATGGAGGCCTATTCACATTCTCCCTGGATACGAATGTTGCACCTTCTTTAACCGTCATCAGTTGTGATGATGATGTACAAGGTCAACAGATCCTGGGAAAGAGGGGATTCCTTCTAAAGAGGAAAGCTTTCTTAAGGTGTGTCAGCCTAGAAGGAGAAATAAAGCAGTCACTAAAAATGCCATTTTCCACTCACACCAGCGATTAAAAATACATCTCCCATTTCCTAGGAGAGGCAGCCACAATACTTTGTAACATACATTTATGTTGGTTATTTTGCCGGAGTCTAGGCAATTGTAGACTCAGAATGCAGGGCATTGGACCTCGGAAGGATATCGTTACTCAGAGGGGGGCTCACATCAACCCCTTGCGTGGGGCTGATGGTATAAAGCAGGTGCCACTCTGTCAGGTTACTATGGAAACAGAGCTTTCACGTGCCCAGCTCGTTCTCTCCGTGTAGCACCTTTTATTTAGTCCGTTCATGTCTAGAGATTTACTCTAAGGAGATAAATCAAGGCTGTGCACAGGTACATACCCACACATTTCGTAATTACAGCGTGATTTATAAGGCAGCCTGGAAACAACTGTAACGCTCTGCAGTGGGCAAAAGGTAACGTGAGTTACTGTACAGCTAAATAATACAATGGCATTTAGAGGCACAAAAATCACATTTAGAAGGATAATTAACGACCCAGCAAATGAAGATAGCATTTTGTTCATTTTTAATTAAAACACATTGCAAAATATCTATACAGTATGACTCCAGTTGTGTTTATGTGTGTGTGTGAGACTCAGAGAGGGAGGCTGATTCTGGGGGCAAACCCCCATTGTTAACCACTGGTTGTCTGTGGGTGGCAAAGCTGTGAGAGTATTTATTTTTTCCCTTACTTTTCTTTGTGTCTTCATTTATTCCACAAGGAACTTCTCTTTTTTAACCTGTGTTAAAAGCACAGGCACACACACGCACACGTAATAACTACTGCACGGGAATACAGAGCCATTTGAGAGACAGTGTGACACACAGTGTAACACGAGCTTTGCACCAGGCAGACCTGGGTCAGTCGAGGTGTTCCCAAGCTCTGCCATCAGCGTCTGGGTCTCCCGCTGCCTACAGCAGGACTGGCAGCACCATCTTCCTCGATTCCTGTGTGGTCTCAAAGCACAGCACCTGGAACCTAGGCACTCAGGTTTGATGGTTGCCATCATGTTCGGTTCCTAAGAGCCCAGAACCCAGGCACAGGGTATTAACAGGACACCTACATGTTGCTCGGGTTCAGGACTGGGGCTGCCAGAGCGCTTGAAGTCAGGGCGCTCAGCCTGGGTCGTGCTTCCCAGGCAAGACCAACGTGTAGCTCCTGGGCCGGCTTGTCCTCTGAGTGACGTGCTGTCCTTCTCATGTGCTGGCGCCACCAGGAGAAGCTGACAGGCCCCCTTTCTCCCATGAGCAGCAGCTGCATCTCTGCCCCGTCTGTTCTGGTTGAGCTCAGGACAGGCAGCCTTCTGCTTCTGGAGGCACCTACCCGGTGCCCCAAAGCCCAGGCTGCAGCGCTACGCTCAGGACCTGAAGCTGCCGGGCCACAGTCCCAGCCGGGAGACCTCCCCACACATCCGGTGCCGGCAGAAGAGACGCGTAGCTGAATAGACGCCGGCACTCCTGGCTCTGTCTTCAGCTGACGTTCTCTTGCAGTTGGGCATTTTTAGCAAAGTCTGAGTCTAGATTCTTCCACATCTGAGCTGTGTGATTCAGGATGAGTCACCTCCGTCTCTGGGTCTCTGCTCCCTCATCTGTAGAAACGAAGGGGTGGGATGTGATGATGCATAAGGGACCTTGCAGGTGGCAGTTCTGAGACTGGGTCATCAGCCCACCCCCAGCCTGAGTCCCTGGGGCTGTCTTCCGTAACTTGGAGTCTCTGCTTCCCCTCCAAGGATGCAGCGGGGCCAGGGAGAGTCAAGGGGACAACAGGATCCACAGAAAGGAGACCACTGGTGACTCATGCACGTGGACAGAGCTTAACAAACCGGCTCTTTTGCTTGAATATTCTCTCGAAAGCAATCGCAGAGTACCAAGGGGATTGGATGAACTGGAGCCTGATGTGTCCACAGTCCGCGACTGTGTCCAGTCATGTTACGCTGAATCTTGCTGTGTTTTTTTGGGTTTTTTTTAAATTTTTGGTGATGTAATCAGCCACTGTGACAATGTGCATTGACCTATCTGAGGGCGAGGCACCGTGTATGCTGTGTTCCATGCTTTAATGTCTCATTATTAAGACAGTGCTTCGAGGAAGTCACAGCTATGCCCTTTTCACAGATGAGAGAACATAGCTTAGAGGTCAAGTGACCTGCCCAAGGTCACAGTTAGTAAGATGGCTAGAAAACACAATCACTCGTGAAGGGAAGCTGGAAGGCTGATTCAATTACCCCTTTTTCTGCAGCTGAGGAAACTGAGGCTCAGAGAAGGTGAGTGACTGGCCCAGTGTCACACAGCTGGAACACTGCCGGAGCTCTTGGCCTCCTGACTTGCCCAGCGCCCCCCACCAAATGCCCAGGACCACTGTGTGGTGCTTTGTTCCTGGGCTGCCTCTGCCCCTAGTTTTGGAAGCCAGCCTTCTCTCTGGTTCCCGTTCCACCCCACGTTCACCACGGGTTCTTGGGACAAAGCTCCCTCAGTGTTTTAATACGTATGAAATAGGGCTCAGGGAAAGGGGGAAGCAGGCTTTTAGGGGCTGCCTGAAAAGATCTGCGCGTAGCCCAGGTGTTGGGGGCACAGAAGGAGAGAAAGATAGGCATGGACCCTCCTTCACAGCGTCTGGAAGACAGCTGGCACTAAATAAATGCTTGCCTAGTAAGTGAATGGATGGATGGAGTGTGGACCTCCGTCATCCAGGACCGAGAGCCAGTAGAATGGTCACAGACTCTGCAGTCAGGAAGGTTCAGCTTCACACTCCGGCTCCCCTTCATGTGGAGCCTCAGGTTCCTTTTCTGTAAGAGTGAGAAGGGGAATGATAATAGTTCCTACCACGTGAGGATGCTGGGAAGATTAACCCAGGGCCCCACGTCGCAAGCCCGCATAATGGGTGATGCCGCTGTTCTCGCCCCCCCCCCCGCCCCGTCGTCACTGGCAACGCTGTCTTGTTGAGGAGGGTAAGAGAGGGCGGCGGCAGCATGGTGTGGACCAGTGCTGGTGGGCTGGTTTGGACCAGTTTGGGGGGAGTCAGGGGGAGCAGGGAGGGGTGATGACTTCCATGCCCTTCCCACCCTTGGTCCTTCCATGTTGACAAAATAAATTAATAAGCAGAGTGAAGATGTTGGTGTAAGGTTTCCTACGGCTGGACACTGAGTCTTTTCCATGGAGATGTGGTCCATGAGCCCCGCGGTAGAAAAAAATTCAGAAACAACAAAAACAAGGCCAAAGTGCGTGGTGTCCAGTGAGCTTCCTTTTGCATCCCGAGGGTCCTTCCGCTCTGGGGGACCAGAGCGTTCAGGGGAGGAACCCCACAGAGAGGCTGCCTTGTCATCCCTTCCTGGACCCACAGCGCCCTCTGGTGTCTGGAAGCCAGAGCGTCGCTCCAGTTTTCCTCTGCAGGGGTGCATGTGATGCTGGGGAGATAGACCTCTGCCCTTTGGGAGCGTTCCTCTTTCCCTTAGGAATCTAGCACCTGGGGGGACGAGGACAAAGAGAGCTTTCGTTTTGTGCTCAGATGTGGGCTCAGGTGATGGAAAGAAAGCAGGTTTGGGGAGTTGGGCAGACCTGGTTTGGATCCCAGCTCTGCAGTGGCTGGGTGAGCATTGGGTGGTGTCTCTCTGAGCCTCAGTTTCCTCATCTGTAAAGTGGGGCCATTGATGCCCACCCCTTAGGGCTGTTGTGGGGCTTATAGGAGGTTGGCAGTGCCTGTGACAGCACCTGGCTTAGTCCTTGGCACGTGGTAGTTCATGTAAAAATCTGTCCCTTATCTTTATTCCTTTCTTTTGTCTGCTAGAAGCTGTTGCTAAAATCCATAAAAGAGTGACAGATGTGCTTCTTCAGTAAACAGCGTTCAAGTACCTAGTACATGGGAGAGTGGTGGGTTCACAGAGCTGTAAAACATGGCCTGGGCCTCCCCCAGAGTTCTCACTCACCAATTCAGAGGAGGAGACATGCACACACATTCTGGTCACGTGGTTGTCTAATCATGAGTGCTTCTTCTTCTTCCTGGTCCTTAATCGAGCCTGTTGTGCCACCTCCATCCTCCACCCTGTTACACGCTCAGAGGGTGACGACGCTATCAGGAGACCCTGCCTAGGACGCCGGTCACGTCAGCACTGCACCTTGAGGGTTTCCCAGGATACCCGGTATTGTACTGCTGGGGCTGCTTAGAGAATCAAACTAAAAAATATCTAGGAAATTATTGTAAGCACAGTTCCAATGAAGGGAGGAACAGAAACAAAACGACTGCAAGCTGACTCTGTTCTTTGTAAGTACTCTTAATGGTGACCAGCAGCAGCAAAAAATGGAAACAACCTGATGGAAAATTGCATTTCTTCAAGTGAAAATTAGGAAGCCCTTATATATGTAGATGTGCACGCAACATGGCGTCAATGAAATAGTAGAATAGGAAGCCACATGCACTCCCACACGAAAGGCGTGTGCGGCGAGCAGAGCCAGTGCACTGGGGAGTGGGATTTGGGCTATTTCGTGCCTTGTTAATTGCTCTTTATGTTGCTATAACATTAGTACTTTTGCAAAACATAAACATTTAACTAACAACTAGAGCTTAAACTTAATACGATGAAAAAATAAAAAATAATAGTATATTTACAGTTGTTCATGCATGAAATCCAAAAGCCAAAATCCAAATCCAAAAGTATTATTTTGGAGGGAAGAGCCCTCTCTCCCAGCATGGGGCATTTGCCGAACCCTGCGTGCTGTGACGGCTGGTCCCAGATGACAGAACATGGCAGCGGCTGAGGGTCAGGCTTTGGGAACCTGGCACTGCCCCTGTCCTGCTGTGTGACCTTGGAAAGGTCATTGCAGTTCTTGGTGCCTGTTTTCTCATGTGTACACTGAAGATAATAGTAACAATAATAGGCTCTTGTAAGATTGAAGTGAGGGTTAAGTGATTACATCCACGGAAAGAACTTCGCAGAGCACCTGGCAGATCCGAAAGCATTAGCGGGAATCAGGTCTAAGCCACCTGGGCGCTGGATTCTCCGAGCGTGATGGTCAATTCGGACACATTATCTACGTTAGTCCAAACAGAACGACAGACTCAGTACTTTCACTTAGAAGCCCGGGGACGGTGTTCTTTCTCCCAGGGCCTGGGGCTGTGCGATGAGAGCCCAGATATCCCTGCAGCCATGCAGCGAGCCAGGTGGGGTAGGGCAGTGGTGACACACACAGGCTGGGCCCAGCGTGGACCCTTGTAGATGCCGTTGCAGAGCGGAGTCCCAGCTCACCTAAGCCAGCATCACCTGCTGCTCAGATACACAGGGCAATGCATTTCCTGCTGGGGCTCTTTGCTTTCTTTATGAGCAGCTGCTGGTATTAATATTTTAATTAGAGTTGGGATGGGATGTAGAAGGCAGCTCTCAGGTAGAGACCAGCCTAGACCCGGTGCTGAGGAGACTCCCCCACCCCCTGTGTCCCTCGAGTGGAGAGTAACAGAGGACAGAGCAGGGGAAGGGCTTGCAGCCCCTCATCAAGTCTGGCTCACACCTGGTAGATGGTGGGGGCCCTTGGGAGCCACAGGGGGTGGAATTGTGGCCAAGTGTCCCGTAAAGCCATGCTTGGGTCAGCAGCTGTGTACTCAGCGCTTGGTAGCGGGGGGAAAGAAACCAAAACAACCACCACCAAAAAGTCCTCTCTTCAGCATTTTCACAGAAATCCGTACGGCAGTAAATAAAACTTTGTATGGATTTTGTGCTCGGATTTCACAGTGCGGTGCCCCAGAAAAACTATGCGAGCAAATAGAAGGAACTCAGCTAAACTTTATTGGGCTGGTTGACTCAGTAGCAGACAGAATTCTAGGTCACGCAAACATCGGTTCCTTGTCTTTATGGCTTGCTTCCATTTTTATCGGGACCATAAACCTGACGGGGAAAGAGGAATCGGAGCCAGACATACAGCAGAGGCCGTTCTGACTCCCTGGGATGCTGCCTCTAGAAACGTCAGCCAGGCGTCCTGCAGCGGATGCCGGAGCCGCGTGCAGGTCATCACGGGGGAAGCCCTTATGGGTTGGTTCACCGTGAAGTTAAACAAATAAGGTGCCGATTGGGAAACCGAGGAAAGAGGCCACGGCCATCTTGATGGAACTAAGGAGGGTTGTTAGAAGGCCAGGTTCAGAGCTGTCAGCTGAGGTGGGCTGGTCCCCAGGTCTGAGAAAAATAGGTTCCCCACATGCTTATTCCAAACCAGGCCCCTGAGAAGCCCAGTGCCTCCTGTTCTCTGATGATTTGAAATTGGACAAAGCAGGCTCCCCTGCATTGCTGTGCACCTGAAGATCCAGCCTCTCGGGAAAGGCAGTGGCTTGAGGAGCACTGGGGACTCGTGTGCCCGGTGGTGGGCAGGGCGCCTGGGGCTCCTCAGCTCCAGGTGGCTTCCTTTGGCGCATTCTCGCTGTCCTATTTGAAACATGCAAATGCACGTGATTTTGCGTTTGATTTTAAACGCTGCTGTGGTCACACCGTTCCCTACAGACCCCTGCGCAGCCACTCTGTGTTACGTGGAGGATCAAGCCCCCTGCGTGTTGGCCCCAAACGACCCTCCCCCGTCTCCGTCTCCTGCCAATTCTGGGTCCATCTCTGGGTCCACGTTTCCACCTCCCCGGCACTGATTCCTCCTCCTTGCACGTCCACCGGCCCCTTCTCCTGTGGAATCCTGGAGATGCTTCTGACACAGTAACCTTCGGGGTGTCAAGCACGGAGCCAGGTGGTTCCACAGTCATTGTCTTACTCAGACCTCCCAGTGAGGGCAGGTGGAGGGTATCACCATCATCATTTCATGGAAAAGGGCGCTGAGACTTAGGAAGATGCTCCTACACATCGATGTTTTCACCGTAGAAGCTATAGGGAGAGGACGAAGTAGTTTATAGTGAGCTCTGGTTTGTTCAAAAGTGTAACGCCTACCCAATTCAGGTCTAGTCCTGTGCTGGAGGGCTGGAGAAGGACAGCAGAAGGATGGACGTGAACTTTGGAGTAGGATTAATCCAGCCGTCTGCACTGAGAGTCAAGGCGGGTGGAGGGGTGGAGAGTGAAGAGTGTCTAGAAAAATACCTGCGCCACTGCAGAGCTCGTAGGGCAGAGAGGTGGGTGGCAGTGCCGCTGCCGCTCACATGGTCCTGACCAGCCCGCGGCCTGAGGTCTGAGCTGGCTGAGAGCCCTTCCTGTGAAGCAGCGGCGCAGTGCATGTCCCACTTCATGGGACAGTCAGACCTGCTCTCACAGTGACGTTTCTCTGATCTCAACGTGACAGACACACCTTGTGCCATCCACAGTGTGAAAGACTGAGTCCCTCCCACCCGAGTCAGTTCTTTCTTTGGTGTCTTTCAACGACAGGCTGTACTTGAAATTGCGAGATGAGAGGATTTCGTGGAGGTGATGGGCTGTCCAGGTGGGTGGGGAGTGAAGCGCGGGGTCTGCTACATACAGCTTTTCTTCCCAGTGCCTCCTTTCCAGAGCACTGGCCAAGAAGCGCTCTCAGCGCGAGGTGCTTCTGCATAGCACGGGGTTCTGGTGGAGGTGGGACGTGTGCCGTTGCAGGGGATGATGGGCACGCTTACTTCGCAGATTCTGTCTGAGGGGATGGGTGGGGCGCTAACACTGGCAGCCATGGAGAATTCAGTGGCCAGCACTCGGTGATTTTGTCCGCAACAGTCGAGTGGCTTTGTCTCAAAGAAGATGCCTTGTGGTGGAAAGAATCATGACATCAGCCTTTTATTGACCACTTGATATCTGCCAGCTGTTCACTTTATGCGTGTCAGCCTCCTGCAGCTCCTTGAAGGAGTCTGGAGCATATGCCCAAGGGCACAGAGTGGTGGGTGAGGGGCTGAGGTTGTGTCTGTCCGACCCTACACCCCCATTCCTAACCACTGCACTGGCCAATGCCGGTTCCCTGCCCTCCCCCAAAAAGGATGCTTTTATCGGAGAATTCTTGACCCTCAAAACCCATGTACCTTGTAGGAATCGACTTATTTTATGCGCTGACTACATCATAGAGCCCCTGAGCCATGAAGTATAAATGGTGTGTGTGTGCTTGTATGTGTGAAACCTCTAAGATGAATTTATGCCGTTTGCCGCCAGCTCTGGGTCTCATCCTCTTTTTTCACAGCTGGCTTAATCCGTGCCCCCGACTCCTATTCTTAGCCTGTGCCTTAATGTGCTTTATTCATGGTTATCGACTTGGATAACTGTGGTCGAGTGCCTTCTATTTTTATCATAATTAAAGGGTTTAGGGGAAAATAGGTTCAGCTGCCTATGTGCCCTCAAATAGCCTTGTAGGTTGGGGCAAAATGCTGGGAGTTAGAATAAAGATGCCGCAGACCCTGTCCGTGGTGCTGAAGGACACGTCGGGGAAGTTTTGAGTTCAGGGGTTTTCACGGCCCCAGGCAGAGCTGGAATAGGAAAGTCTGCACTTTTTCCAGCCCCGTCTGACACTCAGGCTCTTGGCGAGTTTCATGGCCCAGCCACAGGGCCAAGGGCTTCATACAGGAGGGGAGAGCATTTATGGGAGGGTAAATGCTGGACTGCTAGGCAGCTGGGCTGGGAGGGCAGGGGAGGCCAAGGGCATGCACCCTAGACACCGACCGGCTGGACTCAGATCCCAGCTCGGCCACTTAGCAGCTGTGGACACTGGGCAAGTCAGTTACTCAACCCCTGCAACCCCTGCTTTACCTCACCTATAAATTGGCGACTATAATTCTACTGGCCTCAGAGGGTTACAACGAGGATGAAATGAACTAATGAAAGTAAATGACTTAACATTTGTAAAAAGTGCTCATAACTGTTAAGTATAATTACCGTGATACCAGCGTAGTTTTCCACCTTTTACACCAAGTGACATCTTCTGCGTCCTCTGGTCTTATCCCCAGGGCCGGCTGACAGCTGGGAAATGTCAGTGTTCCCTGCCTCCCCCAGGGAGGACTTCTGTAACTCCCAAAGCCTCAGGGAGCCTGGGGAGTGTTATTAGAAAGCGTGTTCCAGGTGGGCTGCCGTAGAGGTGTAAGGTGTCTTTTCCTTTCTTCAGGTCATCCGAAATAATTTGCAGAGCATCTGAGAATAATAACGGTCCCACATATTTACAACTACTACTGTCTGCCGGGACTCACACACAAGCTGCTCAGTTTGGGGGTAGAGATGGTTGTCCTTATTGTACAGGCCTATTAACCATGTGACCAGGTGCAAGTGACTTTCTCTGTCCGTGTGGCCAAGCCAGGAAGTGAGCTCATGCATTCTGACGCCACAGAGAAGTGGTTCTCAAACTTGACCAGGTGCCCAAACCCCCTTGAGGGCTTGTTAAACCACCATGCCAGGCCCCGCTCCCGGTCTGTCTGACTCAGTGGGGCTGCGGTGAGGCCAGAGAATCTGCCCTCCTGACAAGGCACAGGTGATGCTGACCCTCCTGGCTCGGGAACCACACCTGGAGGACCACTGCCCAGAGGACTCATCAGCCCCCACCCTAGGGCCTGCCGCGGCTCTGCCGGTGGAAGGAGAGGGGCACTAACATGGCACCTGTAGCAGCGAAGCAGGGTCTTTCTCAGTATTTCGGGGGAAAGCTCTGATATTTAATTAATCGAAAGAACAGGGGAAGTATCTGTTCTCTCTTGTCTGTTTTGCCCAGTGAAGTAACCAGGTGATCCCTAGAGCTCTGGTTCTGACAAGTGGGCATACGGGTGGATAATTTCCTGCCACGTGTTACCCACCAGGGGCTCCCAGTGAGATTACTGAGGCAGTGTGTGTGTGCATGAGGGGGTGGCCAGAAGAGAGGTCAGCGCCTTGGCTTGGAATCAGGGCCCCCCCGATTTTGAGTCACAGCTGCGCGTGTGAGCTGGGGGAAAGCCTCTCTTCCCCGAGCCCTGGTCATCATCTGTGATGGATTTCACATGCATCATCTATGGTCATTTTCTTTTTTTTAAGTTTTTCACCCAGATTTTATTAATGCAATTCCATAATGACTGTGACATATCGTAAAGATGAAACAAAGTGTATTTTGTTTATTTAAAAAAAAATTTTATTGAAGTGTAGTTTATTTACAGTGTTGTGTTAATTTCTGCTGTACAGCAAAGGGACTTAGTTATATACGTACATACATTCTTTTTTATGTTCTTTTCCATTATGGTTTATCCCAGGATATCGAACATAGTTCCCTGTGCTATACAGTAGGACCTTGTTGTTTGTCTATTCTGTATGTAACAGTTTGGGTCTGCTAACCTCAAACTCCCACTCCATCCCTCCCCCCCGCTTTGGTAAACACCAGTCTGTTCTCTAGGTCTGTGAGTCTGTTTCTGTTTCATAGATAGGTTCATTTGTGCCGTAGTTTAGATTCCGCATGGATGTCACGTGGTATTGTCTTTCTCTTTCTGACTTACTTCACTTAGTACGATAATCTCTAGCTGCATCCACATTGCTGCAAATGGCATTATTTTGTTATTTTTTATGGCTGAGTAGTATTCCACTGTATATATGTATATGGTCATCTTCTTAAGCTGAGTGACTTCCTTTTCACAGGTGAAGAACAGAGGTTCCAGACAGTTTACTCCAAATAACAGAACTTGATGCTTCTTTCACATTTCCCTGTGTACAGAGCATTTTCCAAAGCATTGTCTCAAGGCATCTTACAGACCACCTTGTGCCAGAGGTACTATTACTCCTTGCGTCACCCTGTTTGTGGACGACGAAGCTGAGAGCAGGAGGGGAAGTCACTTGTTCTGCTCAGCTAACGGGCAGCAGAGGCTTCATATGAATCCAGACCCTGCTCGCCAGTCTGGTCCCCTCCTCCCCTCCCCTCCCGTCTCCTCCCCCTCTCTCTCATCTTTCTCTTTCTCTTTCTTCCCTCCCTCCCTCCCTCCCTCCTTTCTTTCCTCCCTTCCTTCCTTTTTCTCCTTCCTCTCTCCCTCCCTCCCTCCTTTCTTTCCTCCCTTCCTTCCTTTTCTTCCTTCCTCTCTCCCTCCCTCCCTCCCTCCCTCCCTCCCTCCGCTTTCCTGCTTTTTGTACTTCACTGTGGATCCTGAGCTGCATATATTCCCTTTGAAGATCTCCCTGTGCCCGACCTTTCCAGTTCCAGGGCCACCTCCAGTCTGTTCCCCACTCCTTTCTTTGACCCACCTTATGGGCTTGCGAAAGAGTTCTTAGTTCTCAACAGAATATAAACAACTGGCATTTTAATAATATTTTATAGTCTACCAATTATATCCACACTCATTTTCTCATCTGGAAGCATGAACCTCTATCTTAGGAATGATGAAACTGAGGTTCAGAGTGGTAGCATGACTTTCCTGATGGGATATCAGCGGACAGCTTAGGGCTGTAACTCTGTCTTCAGAACATCTGCAGGCAGCTGAGTCCAGGTGGAGGACTTTGGAGAGCGTGTCACGGGGGCATGGTGGTCTGTGACGTTAAGATTAGGTGGCCCTGAAACATGAAATATGCGGGTCATGTTGACTTATCCTCGGGGACACAGTTTTCAAGGGCAGGAACCCATTTAATGAAATGCCTGGATCTCATCATGACTTGAAAGTGGAAATTTCTCAGAATGTGTCTGTTTGCAGTGCCAGCTTGGTTATCCTAACCACGATTCGAAGATTTAAAAAAAAAAAAAAAGATGTTACCTTCTCAGACAAAGAAAATATTCATGTCTAAAGAGGCTGTTTCTTTGCCTACCAGTGCTCTAAAGCCAGCTTGCCCAGCTGTCCCCGTCCTTGGGAAGCACACATCCTGCAGGACGTTTATGATGCCTCCTCACAGATGTAAACTGAGACTCACGGTGTGCCGCTAACTTGACCCGGGCCATTGGTACTGAGGGACAGCGGGATTTGAAGCTGCAGCTGACTGGCTCTTGAGACTGTTGTTTTCCTATAACAGCTTGCTGTTCCCTTTGTCCCTGCGGGTTTCGTACCCGCAGGGCTCACTTCCACAGGGCTCTGGGGAAGGAGTTAAAGCGCAGGGAACACTTGTGGGGCCTGGGGCCACGTGGGCGCGGCTCACGCGGAGGTGACGGAGCCCTGGTTCCCGTCTCGTGGAGCTCTTGTCTTGTGATGAGACGGACTCACACAGATACTTGTTGGGCATCTACTGGAAAGTGCCAACAGAGCTGGGCGTTTGACAACTGTGGGCACAGGGGAGGTTCCAGAACTCTCTGGAGTTCCCTCTGGCGTTGTCTCTGGTCTTCTCCCTGGCTTCCTCTATTAGATGGTCCTGGAAACGCCGTGCTGTGCTGCTCTCCCCGCTGTATTCCTGAGGCAGGAGCCCATCTAGACCTCCCTTCCCTGCCTGCAGCTGCGGGACCTCCCACCTGCAGCAGCCAGAAGACGGGCTGGCCCTTCAAGGACTGGGTAACCCACCCCTGGGGCAAGCTTCGCACCGCGTCACCCCAAGAGGGCTGACCCTAGAGGGGTGCGCTGTGGGGAGCGTCTCCTTTTGGAAAGTGTTGCATTTATCCCTAATGTTGTAAGGAAGCAGGGTTCGGTAGGCTGCCCCCTGCCTTTGGAAGCACACAGCCTTTTGCTAAGATCCGAGCAGGATGGGGCCGGAGATAAAACATGGCCTTGGAGACGGGGCATCTGGGGAGCTGAGCCCACCCTGTCCCTGACCCCCGGCATCCTGGCTTGAGGCAGAGCTCCTGCCTCCTGCGAGGCCTTTGGGGACGCTCTGATGCTTTCCCAGGGAAGGACGGCTGGTTGAGGCTGAGTGGGGCTGACCTCGATCTCTGCGGAGGGAGGGCAAGGCTGCGTGCCCAGGCCTCAGCCGCCCCAAGCTGCCTCACCAGGCCATGGAACTTCTGGGTAGCCGCCAGAAAGTCAGGGTTCCTCTGTGCTCATGGGCTGCACGTGAAGACAGCATGGAACACGTAACCCACAGGGTGACCGAGCATCCAAGCAGGGCCGTGCGTGTAAGTGCCAAGTGCTGTGCAGACGACGAGGCCGACTCTGGGGCCCCAAGTCTGATCTCCCGCTACACACGCTGTAACTTCGCAGAGTACTGAGTCCCTGCGTTTCCATGTCGTAAACTCTGAAACGTAGGTAGCAGTTGCATCTCCCTGTGGAATTGTTGTGAGGACGGGTCGAGTGCACTGATGAGGGTAAACAGCTCAGAACCTGGCAGGTCGTGAACGTGTAGCGAAGACTGGCCGCCAGCAGCACGTCTGTAATATCCCCTTAACGTTTTCTTTAGTCTACCGTTAATTTTCCTGCTGGTTCTGCCGTTAGCGCTAACGATAGCGATGCTAGTTGGTGTCTGGTTGTCACTCTGTATTGCAGAAATCACTTGTGTCTGTACTGGTTGCCTCTTTCAACCTCGCTTGAGTTTCAAAATAGTCAGATAGAGGGGCAGGCAGGCAGGGAATTCACCCCTGTTGTGTGGGTGTGGAAATAGAGGCTGAGAAGTCTCCGGCCACAGCTGCCCTGCCCTTACAGGGACAGCTGGACCCCAGAAAGCACCCCATCGACTGCCACTTGTCCTGAGGAAGTGGCCACCGCAGAACACCCTGGGCCCTTGATGTTGAACAATCCTTCCTCGTGTGAAAATACCCAGACTGTTCGCCTGCCTTTGTGTCCAGCCAGGGAGAGTCAGACGTTCCCTAAGACCAACGAGAAAGTCTCTCCGCTTCGGAAATCCCACCTAAGTACGAGGCTTGCCAATCAGAGACTGCCTTCGTCTTTCTTCTTCTTACTCAATAACTAACTCCCTTTTAACACTTTTGAACCCCTGCTGATGGCAGCCTGGTCCCCTGGACGCACGTGGGTGAAGGACTCGGTTTTGCCCCTGAGGAGGTGCAGGGTCCCCGCACGTGCCCCAGGGGCAGGTCAGGCGGGCAAGGACGCTGTGCAGAACCGCCATCCACAGAGCAAGTTTAAGGCTTCAAGACAACCTGCCGTGAAGGACCCTGTTTAACTGTATTTAACTGTAGTTCACAAGCTTATTTGACCCAAGGACTTGGCAGTCTTCCCCCCACCCTGTCACACATTAACTACAAATCAAACAGGTATCGTGCAGACCAGCTTTGGAAATGTTACATGAACCCCCGCAGAGACACTTCATACTTATGCAAGCTCCACAGTGTCTGTAGTTGTTTCCTTTTTTATAGAAGGTGAGACCGAGATTCTGAGATCAAGTAATTTGTCCAAACTGGCCCACCCTTCTCTAAGGGACGGTTGCAGGAGCACGAGGGTTGCATTCAGCCTGCCGAGTCCCTGAAGTCCCGCCCCCCAGGCTACCTTGCCTGCGACGTCCCCTCTGGAAGGTTCCACTCACGTTAACTGATCTCCTTAGTCTCCAGGACTAGACCCTCCTGGCCCCGAGCTTAAGAACCAGACACCACTTCCCAGCAGATCAGTGTTTCGTGAGAGCACAGGCGCCCTGTGGGCACCGTTAAATTGCTGGGTGACAGCAGGAGAGGGCACCTCATGTGGCCGCGATGACAGCGTGCCGGGGGTAGAGGTGTCCCCCCAGCAGGGGTGTGCTTTACTGCCCCAGCACCCCCTCATCCTCCCAGCGACCCTGCTGGTGTCACCCTCCACACTTGGACGAGGGGCGAGCGCCACACAACCTTTCAGAGTGGCTGCCTTCGGGGTCTCGCAGCTAGAAGGGTGCAGAGCTGGGCCAGAGATGTCTCTCCGTCTGTTTTTCTCTCCAATATCACAACAACTTAGAATGTTGAGACCATGGAAGGCACTTTGTAGAAGTTTTAAAAGTGTGTGTGTGTGTGTGTGTGTGTGTGTGTGTACAGACATACACGGTTGCATCTTAATTTATAGATAAAAACTAGAAATGTATAATGTGTGGTGTGTCTTTCAGAAAATAAGACCTGTCTCGAGGGCTTATTACGAGTACTAAATAACACAGTATATGAAGACATCCTACAGGGTCCAGCCCTTAGTGTTTTCTAAATATACTTATAGGTTCATCAGTTCAGTCATTCATTGAATGTCCAGCATCGTCATTTCACAGATGGAAAAGCCCAGAAAGAGGCACTGACTTGCTCCGTGTCCCACGGAAAATTGATGGGGAGGGGGCAGCTGGGGTGAAGGTCTTGGCGGAATCCTTTGATTTGAATCAGGTGGTGTGGGAGCTGGACAGGAGCAGAGGGCTCCTGGATTTCCCTGTTTTTGAGTTGTCCCCCGTCCATCTCTAGGAGGCATGGTTGGGGGGGTCGAGCAGGTCCCCACAGCTGCTCCATGAGCGTGCCCGTCCCATGCTTCTGCACCGTTCATCAGAATGGAGTTCGCCCCAGCTTAGGAAACATTTTCAATACCTGGTCTAGCCCAGTGGTCCTCAACTGGTGTGAGTTTTACCTCCCAGGGGACGTTTGGCGATCCCTGGAGGCATTTTGGGTTGTCACACCTGGGGAGTGCTACTGGCATCTCAGGATGCTGCAGGACATCCTGCAACACCCAGGACAGCCTCCCCACCCCCGAACAAAGAATTATCAGCCCAGTGCTGATGGGGCCCAGGTCAAGAACCCTGCTCCGGCCTGGTGCTGTGCTGACACGTGTGACTCCGGTCCTGGAGGGGGGTCAGCCACACGGCGAGTTAGGGGAGGGCGGGGCAGGGGCGTCTCACTCCCACTGTCAGGTGCATATGTATCCCCTGGGGGATCTTGTTAAAACATGGGCCCTGATACAATAGGCCTCCAGTGAAGCCTGAGAATCTGCATTTCTCACCCTCTCCCAGGAGGCGCCCTGGCTGCAGGTCTGGGAATTGCCCTCTGAGTCGTGGTGTCCTGGCCACAGGTCCTGTCTGGCACTTTCTCCGCTGCACCAGCATCCTGAGAGCCTGTCTCCAGTGCTGTCCTCACCCTGTCCTAATTGCTGTTCTCTTTCTCTCGTCCTAGGGTTCCCTGGGCCTGCCGGGTCCCCCTGGGAGAGACGGCAGCAAAGGCATGCAGGTACGTCTGTTCCCACAGGGCAGCACCGGGCTTGGGACCTCCTGATCAGAGTCCCCTGTCCCCGAGTGGGGTGGCCTTTGCCAGGGCCAGGCCTGAGCTGGGGCTTCTTTGTACCAGGATCTTCCCAGGTCCCTGGAGGCCAGCCTGATAGTTATGACATCACCAGCAGCAGCCGTTGCCACCAGGCATCTGCCACCTATGTGTCCCTGGAAGCTGTTTTCTCACTTAGCTGACAGGCAGTCCTGCATGGGAGGTCTTGTCCGATGCCTAGACCTGGAACCAAGTCGAGGTCCAAGCTGAGGGATTCGGTTCCCAAGTCCCCGGTTCACAGCTCAAGGAGTCGGTGAGACCCCAGCAGCAGCCTGCATGGCCAGCCGGCCTCCCTCTGGGGGGCACCCCGACTCCACCTCTGCACCCGCAGCCTCTGAGTTGGAACACAGTCTAGGACCCCAGGCAAAATGTGACCTCAACTCAGGCGGGTCAGTCCGATCCAGGACAAATGGGCCCTCTTCTCCAGCAAGGACCCAAATGGAAACCGGCTCGGGTTCTTGGCGGCCCCTGATGGGCAGGCGAGCCACTATGCTTGCTCCACTGTTCTGTCTCAGCTGAGTTTTGTCGGACCAGCAGCAGGAGTGGATGGGGACTGAGGTGATGAACACCCGCAGTGAAGATCAGCTCCTTTGCTTGTAGAAAGAGTCTCTGGGGGAGCTGGGTCTCAGCTCACCGGTGGTTACATCGTTTCCGTGCCGAGTTCTAGTTCCAGGAAGAGATGCCTCGGGTGCCTGGGCCTGTGTCCGCCGGGTTGTGACCACATGCTATTCTGTGTGTGCAGGGGGAGCCGGGAGAGCCAGGAGAGCCGGGGCTGCCTGGAGAGGTGGGCGTGCGGGTAAGTGTTGCTTTGAGTTATTCCTCTCTTGTTCCTGGTGTACAGATCTTGATGCAAAACGAACTTTTTGGGTAACATTTCCTTAGGTGTAGAGCTGATGCCCAAATGGGTTCCCTACCTACACTGCTTATGCACCACACCCGGGCTCATGTGTGTATGTCCACACATCCATGATGTTTCTAAAGGCTTACAGAAAATGAATCGTACCGTACTCTGCCGTTTATCTTTTTTAACAAGAGACCTATCTTTCCACACCAGTATGGATCGACACCACCTATTCTCTTAATCAGTGCATGTTATTCCATCATATGGATGTGTCGTAATTTACATAACTTTTCCTCTATTTGTGGCCCTTAAGGTTATTTCTGATTTCATCTTTTTCACTAAAATCAGTAAATGCACACACACATGTGCACGTGCACACGTTTCTCTTACGTATACTGTATTTTTATTTCCGTAGGCTAGATGACAAAAATTGGGATACCTTTGGCTGAGGAAAAGAACATTTTAATTTTAATAGATTTTAACAGATATTGCCCAGTTGGTAGCCTAGAAATCATAGCAACCCATGGTCCAGGCAGCAGAGGGGTCTCCAGGCCCTGCAGACTCCCGTTGGGCTTTGTCAGGACACGTCTGGGTTGTGCTGGCCCCACGGCGAAGTATGAGCGATGCGCTGAGGGAATCAGTCATGTGACCAAGAGCTGTGCACATGTCCTGGCCAGATCCTGGCATGGCCGTGGACCGCGGGGCACGTGGAAACGAGACAGCCGCACTGGACTTCTGATGGCTCAGCACACTGTTTCCTGTTCCTCGAAGTCAAGCAGAGTTGCGTGTGAATCCTGGCTCCACCAGGCAGGGGGTGGCACGAGCTCTGCGTGGGGCAGGGAGCAGCGGAGATAGAGGGGTCTCTCGGGGAGACCTTGTGCGGGCGGCACGGTGGCACGTGGTGGGTGAGAAGCAGCCCTCTCGGCCCTGAACGTGGTCACCGACAGAGTGTGACCTCTGCTCCTGCCTCTTCTGGCCATTCCCAAACCTTTTTTTGTGAACACGCTTCTGCAGGGACCCCAAGGACCTCCTGGACTTCCCGGACCTCCCGGCCCTGTCGGAGCTCCTGTAAGTAGAGGCAGCTGTGTGGAAGGGGCTCTGTCGCCTCTGCCAGGGACTGGGACCCAGGCTCTGACAGGTCTCCATCCCACATCTGTACACGGAGGACATGGCAGTGAAGCATGGGTGATTCTTCTTAGACCAGAAATGCTTACATGTTATGGTACTTAAAGGATCTCTTAGCGATCATGTTCAAATGCACGTTCCCAGGGCCCCATTCCCAGCTAAAGCAACAGGTTTGTGTGGAGCCCAGGAATCTGCATTTTTACCCAGCAGCCCAGGTATTTCTGACACTTGACCTAAAGAAGCCATTTTTTACCAATCTGTCTAGTCAGCCGCTCCAGAAAGGGGTGGAGTCTTTATTATAAATTTTCAGCCCCTAGAACAGTGCCAGACACAGGGGATGTTTGGTGACCAAGTGCCCCGTGAACAAAGCGATGGACAAGTAGATACGGTATATAGTGAGCAAAGTGTCTCCTTGAGCCTCTAACCTTGTTTTTAGTGCTTGTTAAGAAAGATTTGAGATGCTCTCCAAAGGAAAGAAGCAGTGTTAATGGTCGTTTTCAAACAAGGCAACCTGCATTGCCTCAGGGGCATTCAAAACCTCTGACCTCTGTGTATCCGGCCAGAATATTTGGCTGGAATTAGAATGGCCTGTATATCCAGCTGCCCCCAGAGGCCTGAGTGGTCCGCAGACCCTCTGCCTTCCGGGAAGGCGTCCTGTGCTCTGGCCCTGTGCCTCTTCCCCAGGCACCAAAGATGTAAGTATTACTCCTGGGATCCACAAGCAGGCCTGGCAGTCTGCCCCCTTTAACATCCTTTCCTTAGAGCATCCAGGAAGGGAGAGGAGAGAGAGGGGACACAGGGCATTCACCTAGTAACACAGGATGTACTCAGGCCTCTCCAGCAGGGCCATGCCCCAAGCTGCATTCCTGCCCGGGAGCAGCCGTGCTTCCACCAGTGGGGGTGCTGTGACCCGGCATCTCACCGCACACCCTACACATCTCAGAGGAGCAGACACACGTGCATTCTGATCTCTGCACTGTCATGTGGGGCAGTAGCCTTCAGGTAGAACTTCTGCAAGATTCTCGTGCAAACCAAGGGATTGATGTAGCCATTCCTTGGCTCACTTATTCAACAAGTGTTTATGGACATCAAGGGGCAGCTGCTTTTCCAGACCGTGGGGTGCGGCACTGAAGGAAAGGAGGCGCTGCCCTCATGGGGCTGGCATTCTGCTTGGGGGAGGCCACAGATGTGTCCTGTGGGGCTGAGTGCTCGAGGAAAGTGAAGCCTGGTGAAGAGGATGGACGGTAGGCGGGCGGGGCAGGGACTGTAATTTGAATCGTGTGGTCAGAGAAGCCAACACCTTGGCTGGCGTTTCCATCGCTTCTGCTCACAGAGGGGAGGGAATCCTTAGTGCAGGTTCTAGGTGTTGCTCCTGAGGAAGGTGGGGTGGATGGAGGGTGGGGCAGTGGCCCTGTCCCTGGGGGAGGTGGAGGAATGTGGCTTAAAGGGGCCCAGAGTCTCAGGTTCAGTGTTGGGCTGCTCCGCCACTCCATGATCAGACGGAATCACAGGCTCTGGGTGGCAGTGGGGACTGACTCCAAGGCCACCTTCCTGCGATTGACCAGATGAGCGCAGGGACCAGGGTGGGTTCAAGTCTTAACAGGGAGGACCTCGATGATCCAGGCGGGGGGACCAGCCCCGGGAGCTCACGTCTCACGCAGCGGGGGACCCAGATCGCTGCCCAGGCCTGAGGGGGGAGTGCAGGCCGCTGTGCGGAGTGAGGCGGCACGGGAGACAGACCTTCACTGCCACCCCAGGCAGGCAGGCTGCCCACGGGCCTCAGACTCAGCGCAGAGAAGCTGGACGGGGCTGTCCTGTTACTCATCTTCCCCTCTTCCCCAGGGTCTCCATGGAGAACGAGGTGAAAAGGGAGCCCAAGGAGAAAAGGTATTTCCAATCTGCTTCAGTCAATCAGTGCAGCTTTCCATAGACAGTGTGTGTGTGCACGTGTGCGTGCATGCGTGCGTGCGCGCACTGGCGGGTGAAGCCCGGTGCAGAGGAGGCATTAGTTTCCCAGCCTTCTGAACGTAAGATCTGGGCCCAGAATGCTGTGGGCTCGGTACCTGCAGGGGCTGCAGTCCCCTTGCAGAGACAGGATTTCGGGTTTCCTGGCCAGAGAGGTTTTTGAAAGAGCCTTTGGATCCGGACTCAGTTCCGGTTGCTGCCATGGACTTACATCTCCCTCGGCAAGTTGCACAAGTTCTCCACACCTCGATTACCTGACTCTCCCGCGGAGGGAGGGAGCCTGGTGACAGCTGTGGCCGTGGGGACCCCCGTTTAGCCTCGTATATCAAGTGCTGTGACCCAACGTCAGCTGAGACTCGTGAACGCACGTTGCCACCGAGGTGACGTGGTCAGGGCGGCTGAGGCTGGCCGTGCCTTCGTGGTGAGGCCACCGGGTCAGGGCGGGCTGAGGCGGGCCGTGCCTTCGCGGTGAGGCCACCGGGTCACAAGTAATCCTCAGACCAGATCCTTCTATGGGTGCTAAGGCCGTAGAAGGCTCGGGGTTCTGCTGGGTGGGGGTGAGGACCGCATATCCCCCCTGACCTCGCCAGACAGCAGCTGGCATCAAACTCTCAGGAATCCCAGGCCCATCTGTTCATGGGGCTCCTTCAGATCAAGAGCTAGAAACTGGCCATGTGCCAGACCCTTTTTCAGCAGCTACCCTGTTCCATCTTCCTAGAGTACTTGTTACTCTAGTTTTATAGGGAATGTCTAAATTATTAAGAAACTTAATTTTATTTCAGTATATTTGGAAAATAGGGAAGAAACAGCCTCTAATTCCACCATCCTGCTACAACTGCGGTGGCCAAGTCCCTGTAGGACTTGTTCTTGTGTGCCCCGTGTCTTCCTATATAGTCACACGTGACATGTTCTGCTTTGCATCCGTCTTGTCTCGTGTTCCTGCGTGGAGCCTCTCCCCAGCATATGCTGCTGTAGGCTTTTACGATTTATCTTAAGCGGCTGCACAGCGTCCCGTGTGTGACTAGACTGTGATTTATGTGCCCGCTCCCCTATTATTGATCACTTAGGGTTTTTTCCAGTTTTTCATGATGAAAAACACTGCTTTGGTGACCATTTTTGCACCGATAGCTTTATTTTTCCAATTTAGGATGGTTTCCTTAGGCTGCTCCCCCAGAAGGGGGGCTCCAGGCAAAGAAAATGAATGTGTTGTGTGGCTCTGGAAACACGTGGCCCCGAGGCTTCCCAGAAGGCTCCTCAGAAGGAGGGAGGGGGCAGAGGCTAGCATACCGCCCACCTCAGCTCCAAAGCATGGTTTCTGTTTGTGTGGTTATTCAGTTTTAATCACTGTAGCTTAAAAAGTGAAACACCTGACCCCGTGGTCATCATGAGTTGCGTCTCTTGGTTCTTTTGAGAGTTTCATGTGGCTCCGTGCATTTGGTTGCAGGTAGAGCGCCTCTCTGTGGCCCTCTGCTCCTTCCCTTTATAAGGTAGAGTCTTGAAAGTGACACTTGGGATATCTGAGGATCCAGGCACAGGGCTTGATGGGCAGCTCTGGTGCACGAAGGAACAAGGTTCTCATTTGAAAGCCCCCGTGGGAACAGGCAGGGTTTGGGGAATGGACCCGGCAGTAGGGCTGAGCTCCAGACCAGCAAAAGGGACCCTGAGACTCCGTGGCCAAAGTGCGTGTGTGGCCGGCTCACCAGTGATTCCGGCCAAAGGCCCAGGTGCGTGGACACCCCCCTGGCTGTCACCTGTGGGCACAATCAGAGACCCAGGCCTGTGCCCTGGCCTCCAGGCCTTCAGCGTCCCGCCAGCCGCTACTGAATGCCCGGTGCCTCACGTCCTGCGCTGACGGTGGCAGCGCCAGTGAAGACTGAGGACAGGCCCTGCTTTCGAGGCCCCAGGAGTTCAGTGGGCCACACGGATTCACAGGGTCAATTCACTTCGTGGTCCTGCGAGGTGCGCAGTGCCCCGTGTACAGCCTGGAGCGTGGATAGCCCTCCGTAGGCCTTGGCCAGACCAGTCAGTGAATAACAGGTGAGTCCTGTGTCCTCAGACCAGACCCCCCCTATAAGAAGGATAACTGGTGAATCGAAGGTGTGGGAACCGAAGCAAAGGACAGTAGCGTGGACACGGCTGGGTCGTGTAAGGACAGGAGGTGGATGCAGCCCCCCAGTAGCTCCGGGACCTTGGCCATCAGATCCACGTGCAGTACTGACACAGCACTGCAGGGCACAGACACCCAATGCTTGATCCCCTGGGCAGGGCTCCCCGCACAGAGGGGTCAAGGCTGTGGCTTTGCCGCTTGCCTGAGGCCCGGGGCTGGGCCAAGCCTGCAGTCACGGCATCTGAGGACCCACGGGCAGGAGTTCGTGAGGGTACCCCACCCGCAGAGGACTCTGCTTTGCTTCATGTGGGGACCATGTGCCACCAAACACCCTGGGGTCCGGGAGACGTGGGCTCAAGCCACGCAGCACTGATGTGAAGTGTGCAAAAGGAAATGAGGAGGGAAAGAAGCCTCCTTACGGGGCCTCAGTCCCTGCATTGTAGAATCGCGGGCGGGATCTGGATTGAGCCAGACGCCTGTTCCCAGCCCTCGTCCATCATCTGGTTCACACGCAGTGCCTGGGGTTTCCAGACGCACCTCCCACAAATGTCTTCTACCTCATGAAGGAATATGGAAGGAATCCTCCCCGTTGAAGCTATGTTTTAAGTGCGTTTTTTTTTTTAATGTGCTGGAAAGGACCCAAAAAAGTAAAAACATAAGTTCAGTCCTTAAGAAGCTGCAGTCTGACTGGGGGCTTGTGAAAAGCTAAGCTGATGCATCCATTTGTTTATTCACCCATTCCACATGCCCACCCCCCAGCACCCAGCTACAAATACTTTAAATATTCGTGTGACCTCCTTCAGCTCTCTGCTCAAGCGCCACTTCCTCAGAAGTCTTCCTCGGTCCCCAGGCCTGTCCCAGAGCTTGCACGTCCGTGCCCCTGGAGCCCCTGTGGTTTTCACCCTCACGGGTCATGTGTGTCACATTTGTTTGCCTTTCACCCCCTACCCCCCCACACACACGCCTGTAGCCCCCTGGCAACTTGAGCACGCCGCTCACACCCTGTTCACCTCATACACCTCTGGGGCCTCACGCCCTGGGGTAGTACCTGACACGGAGCACCTGGCCAGGCCTCATCTACCGATGCGCTGGGCACCAGGTGAGGAGTGATGCAGGAGCCAAGGTCGGACTCAGATTACAGAGGACCTTCAGTAGCAGGCGTGTGAACTTGGACTTCTTTAGAGATGCGTAGGGTGGATTTAGAAGATGCATCTTAGCACTTAGGCTTAGGTGAAGCCTCCGGAGTGGATGAAATGGTGAACAGGAAGCTGCATGGACCACGTCATGGAAGCCAGGAAATGTCACCGACAGAAAGCAGAGCACGAACACTGCGCCGTCCAAAAGATGGCCTCCTGAGCTACCTGGTCGCAGCAGTTTCAGCTGAGCTTCTGAGGAATTTGCATTGCCCGGGGTTTTAGTCGAGACTGAAGTACAGAGCTGAGGACTCTTCGCGGGCCTAGGGGGAGCCAGCTCAGCCCCAGAGGAGATGGGCCGGCCACTTGATGTACCAGAACCTCAGTTCTCATCTGCGGAATGGAAACATGCACAGCCTCCCTGAATCTTGTTGGAACCTTGGATGAGACACAGAATCAAAGTGTCCAGCACATAACTGACACATCCACAAACATTCGTGTCCTCTCCCACCTGTGGTTCAGGGGAAAACTCAGTCGTACACTCAGTGCTTTGTTCTTCCCAAAGTTCTGTTTTGAAGTAACAGCCTTTTCCCATATAATGCTGCGCGGCTTGTCCATTAAGCTTTTGGAGTCTTAAGACTTTTTTTCCAGCCAAGAAACGCTGCATTCCTGTCAAAATTCTAAATTATCAGATCTGGAAAGGACCGCAGATAACCCTGGAGATCTCCCGTTATCGTCCAGAGGGGGAAACTGAGCCCAGAGGCGATGTGTTTCCTGATGCAGCCCGTTATAAGGCGAGCAGGTGCTGGAAACGTCTCACTCCCAATCTGGGCTTTCCCCGCAGGACACACGGGGCTGAACGGTCGACATTCCCCAGGGACTGTTTCTTCAGACCGGCCACAGCCCTGCCCCCTGCAGGCGCCACCTTGCAGGGAAGCTTGGGAAGTGGGGGCCCGCCTGCAGGGGAGCCCCAGGAGAGGAAGTCCAGCCGGTGACCCATCAGCCTCAGCCTCCCCAGGCTGCACCACGCAGCAGCATCGTGGCATAGAGGAAGCCCCGCACAGTGTTTCTGGAGCCAGCCTGCCTGCGTGTTCAATCCTAGTTCTGGGATCTGCAAGCAGGGTGACCTTTGGAGAGTTTAGTTAACCTCTGAGTCTCAGGTTTCCTCAGTGCTGAGAGTAACTATCTGTTATGTAAGGCTACCATGAGGATTAAATGAGTTAGTATCTGTAAAATGCTTAGAGCAGTGCCGGGCAACATATGCCATATTTATGGAGGGTGGGGAGTCAGAGAGATGGAGAGAGAGAGAGATAGAAACAGCCCGACAGAGAAGGATGGGGGCGTGCATAACCTGAGCCCTGCGAGCTCAGCTTTGGGTCTGAGCTCCGGCTCCCTTGCCGACTTTTCTCCGTGACCCTGGGGAGAGCTGGTTCCTTCTCTGCACCTCTGTTTCCCCATCTGTCAAACAAGAAGCCTGGGCTGCATGATCTCTTAGGCTCCTTTCCAGTTCTTATATCTGATGAGTACTTAAAACAGCTTATTTTCTTGTGAACCTCTCAGATTTCTTAAATCAGCAAGAAGGAAGTTTCCATTTCCCCTTGAGACAGGCGCATCCCGCTGCCTGGCTTGGCCAGACGTGGAGCTGGGCCAGAGAGAGCCAGTGGCCACGCATCACTAGGCCACCTCCGTCAGCCGCGTGGCAGGGCCTTCTCTGGGAGGTGGGGGCCGGGAGTTAGCCCTTGCTTCAGGCGTCTTCCAGAAGGTGCCTTGCAGGCGCAGCGAGGCGTGGAGGCTCTGTAGGCACAAGCACCTCCTAGTGATTGAGGGGCAGTGAGGCCCGAATGGGTTGTCCAGGGGCTTTTGGGCTTGGGGCAGTTGGCAAATGGTACAGTGTATCTAGTTAGTCACAAAGAGAGGAGTCCACTCCCTAGGGGCCAGAAGTTGGACACGGCGGCCCCGGCTCTTCTATCTGGAAACCGTGCTTCCTACACAACTTCGGGTGGGTGAGTGTGGCAGTCGAGCTCCTGAGGCCCCAGGGAGGACGTTCCAGGGGTCCTGCCCGCCCTGGTTTGGGACTAGGGAAGCCCAGGCCTTGGGGGCTGGAGTGAAACGGTCAGGGCACCAGCTTTGGAATCAACAGGACCAGTCTTACCCTGGCCCTGCCTCTGTCAGCTCTGGGACCTCACACCAGCTTCTAGTCTCTCTGACCTGTGTCCTTATCTAACATTTAGAGGTAACACCATCTGTCTCAGGAAGTGACCCTGAGGATCTGATGAAATTAGTTGTGAGAGCAGCTACAGGACTTGGCACCCGGTAGGCACCCCCTGAACATTTAACAAAAGGGAGTGGGAGTTTTGAAGGGACTGTGGCCATGGTGCATCCCGCCCACACCAGCCCCCAACTCTCTCTTACGATGAGTCGTCAGTAAGACCATAGCCTTCAATCCACCTAGCTCTGGAAGGGCTGGCAGTGTTGCCCACCAGGTGTTACTGGGATGAGTATTTGTTGACTTTCTCCTGTGTGCTGGGTGCATGTGGTTAAATCTTTATGGAGCAAGTGCCCAGTGGAAGAAGCACACCACACACACCCTCCCGCATTAAATGTGCAGAGGGACACGGAGATTTCAGGGTCCTCAAGACTAGGCAGCCTAGATGGCAGGGGCTGTGGGCGGGTTTTGTGCTTTAAGCGGGTTGCGTGTGCCCTCTGCTGTCGGAGACCTAGAATAGCAAGTGGACCTGGCCTGGGGGAGCGCCCCCCCCCCGCCCCCTGCCTTCACCGCAAGCCCCCAGGATTCAGACAGTGAATACCAGATCTCCCCCTCTTGAGCTGTGTGAGCCAGGATGGCACACTTAATCTCTGAGACTCAGTTTCCTTTACTGAAAGCAGGGACAGTGTGTCATAGGATTGATGTGGATTTTAAAGGAGATAGTGTGTGTTCAGCTCCTGGTACCCAGAAGATGCTGCAGACACGGATTGAGTCTGCTTTGATTTGCAGATTCCAGGCTTCTGGTGGGCTGTGCTCGCGCTAGTTTGAACGCTGACCCCATGCTTCCCTGTGACTTCGTCCCACCTCCTATCCCAGCAGGGCTCGGAGGGTGTGGCAGTTAAAGACCCGCTCGGAATGCCGCCGTCGTCTTCCGTCTTCCGGCTCCGTCGCCTCTTTGTCCCTCGGCTCATCTCTGTCCCTCGTCCGTCCTCTCCTGCTCATTCCCTCCCTCTCTCATCTCCTGCTCCTGGAGGCAAACACCTATCAGCACCCCAGTCGCATCCCTCCTGCCCCACTCTCTGTGTGCTGACCAGGGAGAGACCGCCGATGCCACGTCCAGCCGAGTCCGAGCCCTGCACCCTGCAGCTGTCCTGAGTGGCAGCCGGGAGAAGTCTCGCCTCCGGGCTCCACTGACCTTGATGAGTAAGTGCAAGGCTGTTAAGAAATAGGGTCTTGGGCTGCGAGGTAGGATTTGTGAAACAGTGCCTGGTCAACACTCCTTCCTTTGCTGAGCCCTGTGGAAGTGCCCCGGGGGACATTCAGTAGGCTGGCCCGCCACGAGGAGAGCTCTGGAATGGAAGTCCGGAGGCCTTGACTTCAGTCCTGGCTCCATCGCTAAGTTTCTGTGTGACCTTGGACAAGCTCTACCTCCTAAGGTTGTCAGTTTCCTCCCCTGTAAAATGAGGGGGTTGGCGTTCTTGCCAGATCAGCTGCTCTGGGAATCAATGGAAGAGATGCTTGGGGTCCTCTAGGGGCCTCTGCTCAGACCCCACGGGGTGGTAGACATAGAAGATTGAGGGTCAGGGGAATCCAGGTTCTGGTGCCAATGCAGTCACACCTCGCTGGGGTAAGTGGCTTACATCAGGGCCTCCGTTTCCTCATCAGAGTCACCCTCAAACCTGCCAACCCCATAGCGTTCGGAGGAAAAGAAGATGCAGTAGCACACGTGGAATCACTTGGCAGAGAGAGAAACTGCAGGCGGCTCTCTTCTCTGTTCACCCCGAACTTCACGTGATGGAAAGACTTTAAAAGAGTTAATATATGAGTGCTTGAAAGTAGAAACGCGTACATCATTGTTCCAGGATTTTAAAATCATTTCTGAAAGATCGGAAATATATATGGTTAAGTTTACATAGATGCAAAGTGGAGGGAAACTACAGTGCAGCCTGCAGAGCGGGGAGAGGTGCTGGAACAATCCTAAGGCTAAGTCAGTGGATTTGGGGAGTCAAGGGATCCGGGGACAGCTGTCAGTGATTAACTGAGGCCCCGCACTTAGAGCAGCAGAGTTGGGCATCTCCTCCCCTGACCTCGGCTTGAACTGTCCAGTGGGAAGCATCAGTTTTTGACCCCAGATTGAGAGAAAGAAGCCCCCCCCCTTACCCTACAGTCAGCAGAGGTGGGCTGGGTATACAGTCAGCATCCGCAGGCAGGCACCCAGGACCAGCAGAGCAAAGATGAGCAGAAAACCAGGAATCTTCAGTTTTTCAAAACAGCGTCCTGAAAGACACGCCAACATTAAAACAACAAAGAAGGGGGGCTTCCCTGGTGGCGCAGTGGTTGAGAGTCCGCCTGCCGATGCAGGGGACACGGGTTCACGCCCCGGTCCGGAAGGATCCCACATGCCGCGGAGCGGCTGGGCCCGTGAGCCATGGCTGCTGAGCCTGCGCGTCCGGAGCCTGTGCTCCGCAACGGAAGAGGCCACAGCAGTGAGAGGCCTGCGTACTGCAAAAAAAAAAAAAACAAAAAAAAGAAAACAACAAAGAAGGAAAGAAAGAACTTAAGAAATAAAGTTATAGGGAAGTAGAAGGAGAGCTCAGAATCCTTCCCTTGTGCAGTGCTGCATCATTCAGTCATGTCAACTGGGGCCACACTGCATCTCCAGGCTGGGCTCCGGGGACACAATAATGAAAAGAGTGAACCCAGCCCGTGTCCTCCTGGGGGACGGGAGAGAAGGGTGGTCACGTGGAGAATAAATGCGAATTGGATTAAGAGCTGTGAGGGAGACATATACGAGACCATGCTGGGGAAGAACGGGATGTGGAATCCGGACTAAAAGGCCAAAGGGGTGACGTTTACATGAGCCCCGAGGGCACGGAGGAGCAGCAGAGAGCGGCAAGCATGGCCCTTGGAAACGAGAGAAGCTGCTGTAATGGAGGCACTGCAAGAAGGAACCTGGGCCGCTGGAGGCTGTGCCACAGGCTGTTGGTACCAGCATGAACCCACCTTTCGGAGGGGTCTCTCTCCATCAGCCGAGCTCTTAGGGCCCAGCTGGGAGAAGGACACTGGACCCGGCGAGTCAGCCATGACGGGAACACACCAGCATCACGGGCATGGCTTGGAGGAGAGCATTGGTATTTATCCACTGGCTGTCATAAGCAGGTGTTTTAATAAGTCACCTCATTCCTTGGTCATCCGTATCTTTCAAAGAAGGGATAATTTTCATCCCCAGGAAACACAGGCCACAGAAACATCTCAGAGAGGTGAAGCAACTTGCCCAAGATTCCAGAGCTAACGAGTTCACACCTGTGGGAACATGAGCTGCTGGGTGGAGTTGTGTGGATGGTAGCCCACTGTGCTCCAGCAAATCAACTCTTAGGTCTGTACCAGGCACTGCGAACAGTGGACGTTTATACATGCTTCCTGGATGGATGAACGATGTGTTAAATGTGTCCACAGTTTTATGAGCTGCGCTACAAGCCCGTGCGTTTATTTTTTTTTTGACCCCCATGTAGACCCATGAGATAAGGAGTCTGTGTGGTTCAAAGAGGCTGTGTGGTCTTCACTTGGTCACAGATTTAGATGAGAAGCAGAGATGGGAATGTGGTTTCCCTGACCTTTAACGTATGCTCCTTGACCCCCAATACACATAAACTCTCGGCTGCTGTATGTGTGTGTTTGGCTCTCCTGGTGCCTCGTGGAGAACAGAGCATGCTCGGGAGCTAAGGGCCTTTGCTTGCCTTTCCTCTTTTATGACATTGACCCCGGGGATGTCCCTCTGTTGTTCATTTCTTCTCTTTCCTTCTTTTGCCAGGGGGAGAGAGGCCTGGATGGATTCCCCGGGAAGCACGGGGACACTGGAGAGCAGGTAGGCAGGCATTGGCTCCGGGGGCCGGACAGGACTGGGGCTTGTGCAGAGCTCGTAGGGCCTGGGGGCTGTGGCCTTTGTCCCACTTGGCTGGGGGTTCCAGGAGGGTTAGCGACCAGCCCCCAGCTTACGGCCACACGTGGACTCCTCCACGCCAGAGTGGAGGGATTCCAGAGAACACACCACGTTAAATCCATTCTCACCTCAGCAGTACGGCACGTGATCATTAACGTAAAGGCCATGGGCGACGCGCACGTGTTCAAAGTGCTGTATTCAGTGCAGTCCTGTCCCCGAGAGTAAAAGATTACTAACAGCCCTAATGCTCATCAATAGATACAGGAGAATAATATAAAATTAATGTGGACATTAATAGAGCTTCTAATGTCCTGATATGATATTCTCTGAGCTGCGCTGTTAAGTGGAAAATAAAGGCGAGTGTAGGATGGCGTGGGAAGATGCATCTATGAGTCCAAAGGGGACCACATGGAGGTGGCATTGGGTTAGTTGAGAAAGAACTTTCTAGCAATAAGTGCAGTCTGGGAAGCCTTGTCAAAGTGGCCTGGTGCCTTCTGGGGAAAAGGCCAGGTACAGATTTGGAGGTGCAGTGGCCTCAGCCTCTTCCTTCTCCACTGCTGCCCCTGACGGCCTCCCTTTCCTTCTTTCCTCCAGGGAAGACCCGGCCCTCCTGGCGTGCCAGGGCCCCAGGGAGAAAAGGTAAGCCAGGCCCTGGGGTGTCAGGTGGCTCTTGACCAGCAGGTGTGTGAGCTGAACGAATCAGGGCCTGGTGTGTGTGTGCTGGAGGGCCCAGGCTGGAGTTCTGGGAACGGAGTGCAGACGAAGGCGGTGAGTCAGGCATTAGAACTCAGCCTACAAGAAAAGTCTGGTTATTGTACTGAAACATTTTTTTCTACTTTTAGGAACAAAAATCTATTTAAAAAACAAACAACAATCCCTATTATATAACATCCGGACATATTACGACATTGTGCTGCCCTTAAATGGCTTTTTGGACTAACGCAGATATGAACAAATGCAAAAGAAAACCGCACAGACGCCTTTTCCTCTTTCTCCTTTTCTCCTTCTCTCTCCTCTGCAACGTTTAGTTGTTGTTTTTTTTTAACCAGAATTATACTCCTGAAAATGTGCTAGATATTTCATAAATAAAATACGGTTTTATCTCACCCTGCTGGTCATCTATTTTAGAGCATTTTCCCAACAAGGCTTAACTCACTGAATTTGCTGCTTAGGATTTCTTTATCTCAACAGAAAGAACTGCATGTAAGATTTCTTTGTAAACTGTGAAGTGCGGTGAAACCGTATGAAGACAATAACCTTCCCAGGCATTCAGGGTCACAGAGGGAAACTAAGAAGGTGTGCTGTGTTCTGGATTATAGTGGGAGGAGTGATGAAATAGAGCCCTGCATTTGAGTACAAGAGAAAGATTTTCTTCCAGATCTTAGGCCCTTAGGAGATACATCAGACTTTGGGTCTGAGAGCAGCTAGGAGAGAGGTTGGCGGGGAGCAGGAGAAATCCAGCTAGACCACGGAGGGTGAGACCAGGGCTGCCGCGCTTCTCAGCATCACACTGCAGGGTTCAGGTGAAGGTCGCTGCCCTATCCAGACGAGTTCTCGCTCGGCACGTGCTGAAAACAAAGGGAAAGAGAAAGGCTGCTCTGACTCTTTACCGAAGCAGACAGGGTAGAGTTATAAATAAATAAAAAGATACACAAGCCAAAAAAGCCTCTGTTTAGGAAAGGTGGCTGGAGAGTATTGATCTCATTCAAACTTGCGCACTTGGGCTTCAATTCTAGCTGAGTTAATTATTCTCTCTCGAGGTATTTTTAGAGTTGAGATTTACATTGTTATGTTATCCTAGTGTCAGGGTTTTAATGTATTCTTGCAGTTCCTTGACAGGGGATGCTAAAGCCTAAAATAAATAGTTTATTTCAAGTCCTGAAGAGGGAATGTGTCTTAAAGTTTGGATCTAGGTGACAACTCTTTCCCAATACTGTGTGTGTGTGTGTGTCTGTGTGTGTTATAAATTCCAGCCTTCCACTTGATTTATAGAGGTGTTTGGCCCCTCCTGATTGGTAAGCAGCTGAGTTGTACATTGCTTATTATGATGAATGCAGCAGAAATGGGAAGACGCGGTCAAGGGTCACGGTATGACGTGGGGCATTCATTTGGAAGAGTCGAGAAACCAGTGGTTCTCAGGTGATAGAATGTGTCCCAGCTCATTCTGAGAGAACATCGCTGGGACAAATCTTAGCTGCTTTACAATTTGAGAAAGTCATTGGAACCATAGAGCTGACCTTTTAATCCCCCTAACTTTACAGATGAGAAAACAGAGGCCCAGAGAAGTAGGGTGTCTTGTTCAAGACGCCCCAGTGGCTACAGACCAAGGTGTATAGATCTGCCTGCCCATACGGTGACGCACCACAGACCTCAATATCGGGGGCTGCTCTACCTATTCTGTATTAAGAGTTTTAATGGATTGACTCCATGGTTATATTAGTTATCTTCTGCTGCATAACACATCATCCTGAACCTGAGAAGTGTGGTCTCGCCCAGTTTCTGAGGGCCAGGAATCTAGGAGCGGCACGGCTGGGCTCCCGTGGCTCAGGGTCTCCCAGGAGGCCGAGCTGTCGCCAGGGTGTAGTTATGTCATCTGAAGAATCCACTTCCAAGCTCACTCACAGTGTGGTTGGAAGCCTCAGTTCCTTGGTGGCCATTGGCCTCATTACACGGTCCTCTCCCTAGGGCTGCTCACAGAAGTGGAAATCACTTCCCTAGAGTGCGTTGTAAGCTCTCTGAGACTGGGGTTTGGCAGGCGGAATCCACAGTCATGTTTTATAACCTCATCCTGCAGCAGTACCTATGACTTCTGCTGTGTGTTACTGGCCACATAGATGAGCAGTGGTACAGCGTGGTCCTGCACAGGATGTGAATCCCAGGAGGCAGGGGCCATCTTGGAGGCTGACTCCCCCAAGGGATAAAATAGATCTTTGAAAAACATGACACCCACGTAGTGGAAAGAAAGTGATTCAAGGACAGACTAGCTTTTTCAGTGTCCTCATCTCTAAGGTAGGGTAGTATCTGAGAGGAAAAAATTTACTTCATGTCAAGTCCTTGGAACAAGGCCAGGCGTTTAAAAAGGATCCAATATCTATTAGCTATACATACACAATTCTTATGGATAGACTATAGGATCTTAGTTTTCCTTAATAATGGTTTAATACATTTGATCTCATAGTCTGTAACGTTACCTGTGCAAGTGAGAAAACGTGCGTTGATTAATTGATTTCATAACTATCATTGAAATTCACTTTTGTGGTGTAATGATGATGAGAAATGCAACAATGAAGACAATAAAAATAAATGTAATAATGAGGCGGGGTGTGAATAAAAGAAGAAAGATACAGTTATGAACCTCAAAAGATTCATTATTCAGCCACATAATGCTCTCTCTCTCTCATTTATATATAATAATTTATGTACATATTTTATATGTATCAATATTTATATATATTATATATTTGTACATTTAAGACAGCCACACAACAGTATTACAGTATAGCTCAGAATGTCTTCTAACAATCATATTAGCAAAATATTAATAAGGTTTGGGGGAGTGTAGGGAAAAAAGACTTCTGCTTGGGAGAGTTGAAGAAGGCTCGTGGGGGAATGGAGAAGACACACCCGAGCTGGGTGCTGACTGCGTGCAACTGGGCTTGCATCCAGGTCATGGAAGTGTGTGGAGAGGATATAGGGTGATAAAGAGTGCCGTGTGTGAGCATGTGTGTGCACCTGTGTGTATGTGGGTGGTGGTGTCATGGAAAGGAAAAGCGAGAATGGAAACACGTGTCTGAGGCAGGACCCGGTTATTGCATGTGAGAAACAGAAAGGCAGGTACAGCAAGGAAAATCGACACTCATTAACTCGTACTTGCCACGTACCTTTGCTGTGTGGCTGAAAACTGCTCTAAAAATAGTCCGTTTTAAAAAGACATTCTTAATTGAGATTTTAGAAAAACACCTGATGCTATGTGAAGAGATGTGAGTTTTTCCAAGTCTAAGAAAGCAGTGGGACCCTCAGAATTGTGACCGCACCAGTCAGAGGAAGCAGGGCCTGTCCATAAGATAGAACTCAAATGCAATGAAGGGCGACAGACGTGCCCTGAGTCCTTCATTCTTACTCCTCGGCCTTAGGGTTTAATAGATGCTTTCCTATTTATCCGGCAACTCATTTACTCTTTGCCAACTTATTAAACAGTAGTTTTTCAAGGCTTCCTGTGCCCCCTGAGCGAGCCTCTAGGGAAAATGCAGTCATATCTCCAAGCTACATGTGGGAACATTGGCTACAAGCAGTGTCCTCGTTTTAGCTATAGGGCACTAGGGTAATAACAGTGAAGGTTTTTCTGTCGACAGATGTGCCCAATGTAGAACCAAGATGTAGCCCACGCTCTGGAAAACCTGACGTAGCCACAGCCATCAGAGCCTGGCGGTAAGGCAGAAGGAGGCAGAAAACAAAACTTCTGTCCATCATGATCTGGTGAACATGGACAGGCCTCATCACAGCGTCTGTGGTAGTTATCACTTGCTGAGTATTTACTGAGCACCGACCATGTGCTGAACCCGTGACCGGGCACAGGGGATGCACCCTAGGGTGTAATCACGCTCCTGATGTGCGTAGTGCAGACCTGCTACGAGCAGGTGCTCGCTGGATAGTGGAGCAAGGGATGCTCTTGAGCAGGAAAGTGGTGGGAAGAGCGCCAGCCAGATCTAGGCACTGGGTACACAAGTGAGAGCAAGGCTCCTACAGCCTTGATGCAGAGATATGGATGAGACAGAACACTTGAGATTGTTAAGTCAGTCAGCCCACGTGATGGCGTGTGTGCTGGAGCACAGAGAAGGAGGTGGTCCCGAGGACTTGCATGGAAGCAGGGGCCTTGGGGGTGTGGGAGCCCGCAGGAGCAGGTGTCACAAAGTGTCTCCAGGCCCGTCCGTGTTCTGCAGACGGCATTTTTTCATTCTCTTTATGGCCGAGTGATGTTCCATTGTATATATGTGCCGCATCTTCCTTATCCATTCATCTGTCGATGGACATTAGGATGCTTCCATGTCTTGGCTGTTATAAATAGTGCTGCTATAAACATTGGGGTGCATGTATCTTTTTGGATTAGAGTTTGGTCTGGATATATGCCCAGGAGTGGGATTGCTGGAGATTATCATATTAAATGAAGTAAGTCAGAGAGAGAAAGACAGATATCATATGATACCACATATTTGTGGAATCTAAAAAAAAAAAATGATACAAATGAACTTATTTACAAAACAGAAATTGACTCACGGATACAGGAAACAAACTTATGGTTACCAAGGGGGAAAGGGGGGAGAGATAAATTAGGAGTTTGGGCTTAACAGATACATACTACTATCTATAAAATAGGTAAACAACAGGGCCTACTGTATAGTACAGGCAACTATACTCAATATCTTGTAATAACCTATAATGGAAAAGAATCTGAAAAAGAAAGTATATATATATATACGTACACACACACGTGTGTGTGTGTATGTATGCGTATGTATGTGCACAAAGGGAACAAAGTACCCTCTGTTGGAACGTTTGTCATTTCTCCGCAGGGTGCCATGGGGCCTGCAGGACCTCCTGGGGTACCGGGCTCGGTGGTAAGTGATGCAGTCACCAGTGGTTGGAATCACGGACTCAGATGCTGATAGGATTGTGTAGTTGGGAGAGTTGTTGCCTCTGAGAATGAGGCGGGACTGTTCTGATGACACGAGCTGGATACAAGGCTTTGCCTCTGAAAATGGGGTAAAGTCAGAGGCGAGTCAGAAATTGCTGCCTCCCGGCATGCCGTGCGCCACGTGCCACGCAGTGGAGTGTGGGGGCTATTAAGGAAGGGCCACCGGCTTTGCTGACGTCTGGTTTGTCCCTCAGGTGCAGAGAGAGGGCCTGAAGGGCGAGCAGGTAAGAGGGACGTGGGTCCTCCCATCGTGGGGCTTTAGGTGGTGGCAGAAATAGGAAGGCCACCGGCGTGGGGTGACACTGCTTGCTGAGCTCAGGTGCAGCCCTTCAGAGACAGGTCAAGTTGACTCTGCCAAGAATGCAGATTCCCACCCTGGGTCCCCTTTGGGAACTTGGGAAGAAAACTCCGAGTCAGCACAGGGTCATGGGTGGTGGCCCGGGGCATAAGGACGGGGAGTCATGACTAATTCTAGTTTGACTTGTGTTACCAGGGAGCCCCGGGACCACGAGGTCACCAGGGCCCTCCTGGGCCACCAGGCGCTCCGGTAAGTCATCCCTCCCCAGCCCGGGGTCCACACCTCTAGGTCTGGAAAATCATAGCCATTCTCGCTTCCGAGCTCTGCGTTATTTCAGAAGCTCCTCCCGTCGCCCTGAGCGATAGGGGTTGTTGTCAGCATCTAGCCCAGGAGGAAACTGGGCCTTGAAGACTGAAATCACTGGGCACGGATCATGCAGTGAGCAAGTGTGGAGCTGGACTTGAAGCCCAGGCAGCCCGCCTTCAGGGCTCCCAGTCCCAAACATGCCAGGATTGGGGTTTCTGGTGTTCAGTCTGCGGTTTCAGTTTCCCTTCAGATAAAATGGAATAAAAACATTGGACACTTCAGTGCCAGTTGAATCATCTCCAGTGCACATTTGCTTTTCACATGTTTCTGGTTAATACTGACTTTGCAGTGGTTTGGAACACTTCAGCCTTTGGTTTCTCCCTCTGTTAAGAATTTAATGATATGTAAATAACCATTTGGGAAGAGGCCATTCAAAGGGACTCTGTGATCATTTTTGATGTGAGTTCAGATACTAAGGATAATTAATAAGATACAGTAAATTCCACAGGTCAGTGATTGGACCTTTGCTCCTCCTGGTAACATGCTGTTGCTTCTTTCAAGGGACTGTTTTACTGAAGGAAATAAAACAGCTCTTATCTTGAAATGTCCATAAATAGGTTTATAATTGGATTTATGATAAGGCCCATTCCTCATTAGGATAAATGTATATGTTTTTGCTGGGACAAAACTAGAAGAAACTTAGAAGATGTTTTTAATTCCAATATAATTAGAACAATTTCACATCGACAAGTTCAGGTCAGAAAAGCTCCCTTCTGTCTCTATAACCTTAGATACCTTGCTTAACCTTTCCAAGGCTTGGTTTCCAGAGCTCTCCACCGTTGTTGTAACTGTTGAGAGATTTAAAGTAGATAATGCAGGTAATGCAGTGTGCTGTCGATATTTAGCTCTCCGTGCATATATGCACATATATTTCAGAGCATAACTGGCAAGTACTGACCATCTGTACTGTAGTATACTTTACATGCAGACATTTGCATATTAAGTTTGCGAGGGTGAAGTTATTTTTCTGCTTTTACCGATGAAGACATTGGTACAGAGATACTGAGTAGCTTGCACAAAGTTATACAGCTAAGAAGCAAAACTGAGCTTTGAACCCAGATCTGTCTGACAGACTAGTCCATGCTCTTTTCATACCTGAGTGCACAGTGCAGCAGTATCTCCTCTGAGATGCGCAAAGGAGAGAATTACTTAAACTTAGTGGCTCCCACTAAGGGATAAGAAGCTAAGAGTGCTCAGCCCTGCTTAACTCATGAGGCAGCCAGACTTCTTGATCTCTCACTCTGGGATCTGGGATGTAATAATGGGCAGTCCTTCCGCCTCAGGTAAACTTTGTTATGGTAAATGAGGGAGGGAGAGAAGGAAGAAACCTCAAGCACTTGTGGTCACATACTTTATTTTATATCAATCGAAATATTAAGGCTGGAGATATAGGGATGAAAGCACGTGGACTGATCCATGTGAAAGGAGTGTGAAAAAGAAATAATTGTGAGTAAACACTTGCAATCTCTAGAAGATTAATGAGAATTCTCTGCATGTGTCATTCCTGTGACCCATTGTATAGGACAAGGAGAGGGTCCTGAACCCTCAGTACTTGCAAACACCAGAATACCTCAACCCTGCAGCCCAGTGGAGCTGTCCAGGGTCCTGAAGAGGTCCTCTGGGCTAGATACTCTTGATAGAATGGGATTGAGTACAATGCACGGTGTTGGTGATGAAATTCCCTTGCAAGGAGTTCAGAAACCCAACAGCCTACCTAAAGACCTTGTGAAAAGTGGGGGGCAGTGATGAGAGACCAGGAGTGTGAGGTTCTTAAGGCCACAGCCAATATCCCTCCTGTCTCTAAATCCACAAGTTTATCACATGGTGGGAACTTAATACATGCTTACGAAGGAGGGACCCCCATGACAGATATTCAAGAGGGACATCAGAGTGGGACCTGATTGCAGTCTGAGCTCATAGGGAGCAGTGTGGCCATGGAAGGCACTTGGGGTTAGGAGCCAGAGCATCTGGTTTCATGTCCCAATTCATCCACCAAGTAGCGTTGGGTTTTTGAACTCTACCCCTCTTATCCTCTTCTGCTTTCCTAAGTTGGAAATCATTGTCAGCGACATCATTTCCTACGTAAATGTGCTGTGAGGGTTAAATGAGTTGACGTAGGAAGCACTGTTCTGTGAAGCCTTATTAAGCCCAGTACTGATCTCAATTGTTATTTCTGTCTTTTTTGAATCCCCAGCAGCACCTAGCCCAGGGCCTTCCTCAGAGCAGTTGTTCCCTAAATATTGTTTGGATTGAATCAGATCGAGAACCTGGCTTCAGTGACTTCTGTTGAGAATGGAAAATTTTGAGTTTGTGCTTAGCAATCCCAGAAAGAGGAACACGTATCCCATTCTCTAAATATAAACAGCGTGCGGCATTCTCCATCCTTGTTGAGGAGGCTTGCATCTTTGGTTCTTGCCCCAGGATGAAACAGGTCCTGGTAGTTATAGCAGCGTTTGGTTGAGTGCAATAAAGAAGGGCCAGCTGGGCAGACCAGATGTGAGACGTTTCTTGTTGCTTAATGAAAACTCACTTCTGCAGGGTCTTCCTTCCCTTGATGTGTGCCCTGAGCTCACTGCAGTAATCCTTGTGAGGAAGGGAGATTTAAACCTTTAATTACTACAGTTTGTACATTCATGTACTCATTTTTATGGTGTTATTAAGGGAAAAGACCTTAGACCTAAATACAATTCCATCACTTAATAGTTATGCAAAATGTGGCAGTAGTAGCTGTTTGCATGATAATCATACTATTGAAGGTGAGGAAATTGAAGCACAGAGAGGGAATTTCTGGCCCAAATTCACCCGTAAAGTTGGTGATAAGAGTCTCCGTTAGAGCTGAAGTTTTCATTTTCCCATTCCCGTTTCATGCCGTATTCTAGGTGACCTCAGTAATACATTTGGGTATAAAGCAGGTGCTGTCAGGCGGTGCTTTGTCAGGGCTTTGGCACCCATTCTTCACGTGGTCCTCACAACCACTCGGGAGGAAAGTTTATTGTCCTCACGCTGGAGATGAGCGAACTGAGGTCCACAGATGCCCAGTGACTTGTCTGAGGTCGGGCAGCAGGTACCTAGCGAGGTGTAACGGGCAGGATTTTACTTAGGTCAGCATGACCTCTTTCCGCACCAGTTGGCTTTTTGTTTTTTGTTTGTTTTGCTTTGTGGAAATTGATCTTTCTCCGATGATTTTATTTATTTATCCAGACTGTCATTTTGCATATCGCAGTTGATGGAGAGTCAGATAACCCAAGCCAGTTCTTGGCGAGCCAGCAAGATACAGGGGCAAAGGCACCAGGCTTAGAGCTAAAGACACTTGGATTCCAGGCACCTCTTTTGTGTGCACTTTTTACAAAGCAGTGATGCGAGGCCTGTGGTCCTTACTGTACTCATCTTTAAAGTGTGAATGATGGTGCCTACACCTTGCTTGTTAATCACACTTGATTACATCAGATAGGTGCACATATTTTAAGTGTTGTAGATTTGAGGGAATAGGATATTTTTTCCCTTCCAACCTCCCAGTTTCCCCACTGGAATGGGATGGTATTCTCCTATCCAATGAGAGTGACAGGGCCAAGTATATCCTGTGGTCTTTACTCAGTATTTACCGTGGTCTGTCTCTCTTGTTTTTTCCCCTTTCTCCTCCTTCTAAAGGGTCTGATGGGTCCAGGAGGCAAGGATGGACCTCCTGGTTTGCAAGGTCTCCGAGTAAGTAAACTGTCTTTCCTTTCTGGTGCCCCAACTCAGCCGCACTGCCCCCACCCCCCATTTTAGCTGCTCAGACAGAGGAGATGACCCCAGTCTTGGGAGCATGGGATGAATATTGGAAGCAGATTGAAGGGTTAGATTGAGTTCATCAACAATGGTTGAGGATGGGCTGTGTGTTCAGCCTTGAGCTGGGTCCTGGGTCATCTCATGCAGATGAGTCTGTGGTCTGCCATGAGTCATGTATATAGAAACTCACATCCCTGTGTGATCAGAGCCCCAGTAGAGGATGCCCAGTACTGAGAGAACACAGGGAAGGGGCAACTGACCCAAGCTGGGGGCCAGCCAGGGCTTCCTGAAAGTGGTAATGTTTGAGCTAAGTCTTAAGGAAAGAATAAGAAAAAATAGCAGTGAAAGAATAGAGGTCTGCCAGTAGGCTGTTAGCCACTCCGATCTAAACATCGTCATTATTTTTGAATACCATGTCATAATGTCTTATGGTATTTCATTTCATTCAGCCCTTGTCTTTTTATCCAAACGGTGCACACCTTATGGGTTTGAATCCACCAGTAGGCACAGCTCCTGACACTGTGTTTTAAGGTAGGGGGCGTGGCATCTCTCTCCTCAGCGCCCTCACGGCAAACTGGGACTGACCTCGACTCTGTCCTCAGGTCCCAGCACGTGCCTGGCGCAGAGTCAGGGCTCAGCTCACGTTTCCTGACCTCGAGCCCTTAAGCTTGTAACATATTTTTTTAGTTTGTTTTATTCACATATAGTTGATTTACAACGTTAATTTTTGCTCTACAACAAAATGATTCAGTTATCCATATATATACATTCTTTTTCATTTTCTTGTCCATATGGTTTATCACAGAATACTGAATATAATTCCCTGTGCTCTACAGTAGGACCTTGTTGTTATCCACTCTATATATACTAGTTTGCATGTGCTCACCCCAAACCCCCACTTCATCCCCTCCCCGCCCTCCTGCCCCTTGGCAACCACAAGTCTGTTCTCTATGTCTGTGGGTCTGTTTTGTAGATAAGTTCATTTGTGTCATATTTTATTTTTTTTTAATAAATTTATTTTATTTATTTATTTATTTTTGGCTGCGTTGGGTCTTCGTTGCTGCACGCGGGCTTTCTCTAGTCGCAGCGAGCGGGGGCTACTCTTTGTTGCGGTGCGCGGGCTTCTCATTGCAGTGGCTCCTCCTTGCAGAGCACGGGCTCTAGGCACGCGGGCTTCAGTAGTTGTGGCTCGTGGGCTCTAGAGCGCAGGCTCAGCAGTTGTGGTGCACGGACTTAGTTGCTCCGCGGCATGTGGGATATTCCCGGACCAGGGCTCGAACCCGTGTCCCCTGCATTGGCAGGCGGATTCTTAACCACTGCGCCACCAGGGAAGCCCCTTGTGTCATATTTTAGATTCCACATATAAGTGCTATCCTATGATATTTGTACTTCTCTTTCTGACTCACTTCACTTAGTATGATAATCTCTAGGTCCATCCAGGTTGCTGCAAATGGCATTATTTCATTCTTTTTTTATGGCTGTGTAATAATTCCATTGTATGTAAACACCGTGTCTTCTTTACCTGTTTGTCTGTCGGTGGACATTTAGGCTGTTTCCGTGTCTTGGCTATTGTGAATAGTGAAGTTTGTAGCATCTTTTACTGGTTCACTTAAGAAAACAGCTCCAGGACACATGCATCCAGAGACCGTGAGGCAGCCCCTGGTGGTTGTGAGCTCATTGCCCTTGGAGGTTTTAGTTCAGAGTCCGGGTGACCTGACAGGTGGGTGGAAATGAGGGTGCTGGCATCTGGCAGAGGCTGCCGCAGTCCCGTGTATGGCTTCACATATGAGCTGGAGATTCCATAGCTCAGTGAAGTGGATGGTGTCACAGATTTGCTGGGATTCACTCTGTCCAAGGTGGTTGGGCCCACTGATCACACTGTACATCTTCAGTTCTGAAGTGGGCTGACCTGTTTCTGTGACTCAGCACAGACTCCAACCTGTCCTTACCCACCAGTGAACTTCCTCTTTTGGTTTCCAAGCACCTCTGCATCCTGTAACCATCTTGAAATCTCAGGATTCTAAGAGGAGCTTATTGTGAAGGCTAGCCTTGGAGCATGGTAGGGTGTCATGAAGGCAGGGCGGGTGGGAGAAGTCACTTATCCTACTAGAAAACCTTGGATATGTCACCTCCCACTCAACATCACCAGCCCTGGCCTCAGTTTCACTGTCAGTCAGATGGGTCAAAGCTGGGTTGCCTTTGCCTCTGTATGGAGTGAGGATCCTGGACTTTGCAGCCAAGATGCACCTGGGTTTGAAGCTCAGCTCTACTTCTCAGCAGGTGTGTGACCCTTTAAGACACCCAACCTCTCTGAGCCTCTTTACTCTGTTATGGTGGGAAGGCAACCCAGCCGGCTGAGTTGTTGTGAGAAAAAGTGCCCAGCACAGGGCCCTTGGTGGGCAGCAGGACGTGGCAGCTGTCACGGCACTCATTCTCCTGACACACTCATGCACAGTCTTAGGAGAAAACAGCAGTCCTGTGCCTTATGTGACTGACGTTTAGATGACCCTTATCTCATCTTGCCTTGAAGTGCTCCAAGTGTTACTTTTCCTAATACAGTGTTAGGCGGTGAGTGGAACTCTTGATGCAAGGATGACTGCAAAGGTTTTTTGTTTTTCTTTAATCTATATCTTTATTTAATTGGCTCTTATTAAGGGGAGAGGGGACAAATCTTGCCTGGAGCTTGCTTGTCTAGACCCACGCTTCCTTGGCCATGACTTCTTGGCACCCCAAAAAGTGTTCGTATGTTGCCCAGGGATGGTTGTTGTCCTTCCCAGAAACACCTCTAACCCCTAAGAGTAATAATACCAGCTACCCATGCAGCGGGGGCAGGGGCCTTGGGGATTGGACGTGTGCCCCAAGAGTGAAGATTTGAGGAGTAAAAGAGGGGGGCCCAAAGAAGCAGTCAGGGTAGGACTGGGGTAGGGGTGCACATGTTGAGTCGCTGAGCTCCATCTAAGTACCAGGCCTCCTGACAGGGCTGGGGAAGGGCTGCCGTCCCTCTGTCCATGGGCGGACAGCGGGCTCAGCCACCAGCGCCTCTCAGGGACGCACACACAGGACTGTGTGTCTCTAGGGCCTTCTTCCTTCCTCCCTTCTTCCCTTCCGTGCATCAGTCAGCCAGCAAAGCCCATGAGTGCCCTGACGAAGCACAGGTGCTGCGCTAAATGCTCTGGGATCCCTGAAGAGATTGTGGTCTCCGCCACCGGGAGCTCACAGCCCGTGGGACTTGAGACACATGAACAGTGAAGCCAGATGCCTCCGTGGGGACCAGTAAAGACTGCAAGTGTAGAGAGGACAGAGGGAGCTCGGTGGAGAGAGGCCATGGGGCTGGGAACAGGGAGCGTGGTATTTGAGGCAGCCTCGCAGGAGTGAGCGGATTTCAGCAGGAACAGATGGGGACACTGAAGAGAGTAATTCAGACACAGGGAGGCCCCCCCCCCACCCGAGAGGACGCTTGCTCACGTCCATCTGCTTTTATCCGGCTCCCCGGTCTCCAGCTCGGAAGCGGAAGCGCGTGTGTAAGTGGAAGGGCCACACACACGGCTTTTACTTCAGCCTCTGCCAGCGTCCTACGAGGACCCTGGCCTCATTTCTCTTCTTTTTCTGTTTCTCTTGTCCTTTCCCATCTCTGCCATTTTTCTTCTACTAGCCTTTCTCCCATCCCTGCATCTTCTTTGCTCCCTTTTCCTTCCTTCCACAAATTCATTGGTTCAGCAAATATTTCTTCATCATTTACTGGGTGATGGGCATTGTTCTAGGCAAGTGGGGTCCTTCAGTGAGAAGAATAAAGATCCCTGCCTTCAAGATGCTTGCATTCTGGTGGCAAGGAAAAGAATCGTGCTGATTAGCATTTAAATAAACAATTCTGGAAGAGCCACGGAGAAAGTCCTGTTCTGGCGGGTTCTCAGGAGGTGAGGGAGTTGGCTGTACGGGTAGCTGAGGGGAGAGCAGAGCAGGCAGAGGAAACAGCTAGAGCTAAGGCCCTGGGGCAGGCGGCTGCTTGTGTGTCAGCACAGAGGCCTGTGTGGCCAGAGCGAGCAAGGGCCCAGCATGGAGGAGGCGAAGTCCTAAAACTGGGAGCAGGTTCGTGTCGGGCCTCGTGGGCCATTGTGAGGGTCTTGGCTTTTACTGTGAGCGACGTGGGGCTGTTGAGTGTGTTCAAAACTGTTTTATTATGAAAAAAATTAAACATATACAAAAATAGAAAAGTGAAGTAACCCCCTTATCCCCCAAGCCCATTGCAGCGCTTGCCGAGTCACTGGCCAGTGGGTTTCACACCCTCACCCACTAGCACCCACTGCTGGGTGAGTTTGAAGCAATTTCAAACAGCATCACATTGCGTCTCTAAATATTTCAGCACGTACGTAAAAGAAACAAAACCTTAATACCGTCATCCCACCTAAATCTATGAAAAAGCTTCTTCGTGTATTCACTTTGGGTTCACTGTTTCCTGGACTGTCTCATACATTTCTGGTTGCAGTTTGTTCATACAGGATTTGGGGTGCAGGCGTGGCGTGGCCCAGGTTACATTCTAAACGCATCCATCTGGCCACCGTGTTGAGAACAGACTGCAGCAGGAGGAGAGCGATTAGGGAGGGGATGATGGCAGTGACCCAAAGAGAAAGGGAAGAGGGCGTGGCCCAGACGGGGGTGGGGGGTGGGCGTGGCTGGGAGGAGCGCCCGTCCTGGGCCAGGTGGTCTGCCAGGCAGGGGGGACGCTGAAGCAGGGGCGGAGCCCTTGGCCTGAGAGACCCAGTGTCTAGCAGAGGAGGGTGAGCCGTGAGTCACAAGGCGGGGTGGTGAGGGTGTTAACAGAGGGTGTGCTGGGGCGCACAGGAGGGCTCCTCTCGCGTCCTGCCTCCTCCAGCGAATGGGGTACGATGGCCAAGCGTGTCCCTGGGGACCCCGTCCCTCCAGTGTCATTGGTGATCTCCTGACTTGAGCTGCTCCATCCCGGGGGTGTTGCTCCTCAGTGGCTTTACCTGTGGACAGACGACAGAGACAAACGGTGATGTTGGCGTGGGCTGGGGGGCAGCTTCCTGTTCAGTCAGCCTGTGGGCTGAGTCAGGAAAGCCTGAGACAGGATGATGACTGATTCAAAACAGTATCCCTCTCCTTCCCACACTGTGACCTGCCGTTCCCTGCTTCAATTGAAACGTCACTCTGAGAGCTGCTACTGTCAGCGCTCAGGCTGTGACAAGAGAAGAGACGAGAAGTGACAAGCCACAGGCACCTGGGAATTGAGATACTGAGACTAAAACACGGGGCGGGGAAAGGGATCCGGGCCCTTTATTTTAGAGATTAGCAACCGGCAGACAGTGTAATCTGTGGCGAGGTGAATGCATTCATTTTGGACAAAGCTGGTATTTTTCCACAATGACATAGTGAAAGGGGAGGGGCAGGAGCCAGGCACCCTCTTCCCCACCCCCATCCCCACTCCCTTCCCCCCCCATCCCCACCCCCTTCCCCACCCCCATCCCCACGCCCACCCCCACGCCCACCCCCACCCCCATCCCCACCCCCTTCCCCACCCCCATCTTGCAGAGCCCATAGCCCTGGGAGATGGTTGCTGCCCCCTGAGGCGGGTGTTAGGCACTCATTGCCCCACTGCTTCCTGCCTTAGGTGGAGGTAGAGAAGGTACTCAAGCCTTTCTGAGGTTCAGATTTCCTCCTGCTTGTCTGAGCAGGGCGTTGGGGCCCGGGAGTGCTGTCTCGGCTGGAGCGGGCACTGCTACAAGTGCATCTGAACCCTGAATGATCCGAAGCAGAACCAGCCTGGCTCCAGGCTCCTGAGGCACTTGGACACTCAAAAGCTTGCACGAGGTTGATTTTTCAAAAAAAAAAAAACAAAGAACTCTTGTGCCCTAATCATCCACCCCAAAATAGACATCCTGTCACTCTCACACCAGCCTATTTTAATTTTCTGTAGAGGACTTATATTTTTCTTATTTGAGAATTTGTTTACTTTTGTTATCTCCACTAAAATGTAAGTCTGTAAGAACATTCTTTTTGTATTTGCAGCACTTAGAGGAGTGCCTCACATTTATAAAAACGTATGCTTTTATACATGCATTAAAATAAACATGAAAATATATATAAGCATATAAAACATGCATAAATGTATAACGTCATTCATGAGCGTCAGGTACAGTTAGTGTGCAAGAGGGAATGGATCACACCTGAGTGCTGCTTTCTCGGGCTGACACACTTGGGTGGTGTGGGGGGAACAGGACCGAGCACTGGCCATCTGGCCACCTGGGTTCTGGCCTTCGACAGAGAATGTCCAACTTGTTTTTTTAACGTTTTCACCACCTTTACCCGTTTCATCCACCTCCTACCCCTGTCTCCTCTGTCAACCACCAATCTGTTCGCTCTACCTACGAGTTCAGGTTTGTTTAGATCCCGTATCATAAATGAGGTTATGCGGCACCGTGTCTTTCTCTGTCTGACGTATTGCACTTAGCATGACGCCCTCGAGGCTCATCCTTGTTGCATATGGCACAGTGTCCTTCTTCTTATGGCTGTCTGCTGTTCTCTTGTATGTGTACCACTATTTTTTATCCATTGTTGCATCCCGGGGCACTTAGGGGCCTTCCATGGCTTGGCTGTTGTAAATAATGCTGCAGTGAACATGGGGGCGCATGTGTCTTTTCAGGGTAGTGTTTTCATTTCCCTTGGGTAAATACCCAGCATTGGGGTTGCTGGATCATGTGGTAGTTCCTTTTTTTTTTTTTTTTTTTGACCAACCTCCATACTGTTCTCCATTGTGGCTGCACTAATTTACATTCCCCCCAACAGTGCACAGGGCTTCCCTCTTCTCCACACCCTCTCCAGCACTTGTTGTTCCTTGTCTTTTGGTAATAGCCACTCTAACGCGTGTGAGGTTACGTCTAATTGTGGTTTTGGTTTGCATCTCCCTGATGGTTAGTGATGTTGAGCACCCCTTCATGTGCCTGTTGGTTATCTGGACGCGTCTAGAGTGCTCAGTTTTGAAGAAAAACACTTGGTTTCTTTAGTACCTTTACTGTTACTTGGCCTTCATCTTGCTCTGTGGTCCTAGTCACACCTAAAATAGCCTAGATATCTTCTTTCCTCTCTGGACAAAAAGGAGGGGGAAAAAAGTTTTGCTTAAGAGAGTTCCATGTTGTCAGACATTTAAACAATGTAAAATTTGGAATGTTTAAGCTAGAGAATCATCATGGTGGAAGGAATCTCTGAGATCAACAGTGAGAAATTTAATGCCAGAAATATTAAATGACCTAACTGCTCAAGGTTGCTCAGGGCTTTGTCACTGCCCCTCCCGCAAGCTGGGGACAGCCTCTTTGGTTCCTCTGATCATTCTCTTAATATCTTCTGTCTTCTCTTCTCTCTTATCAAGAGGTGAGAACCGAAGAAGGGACACTATGAGATATGGTGCTCCCCTTCTTCCTAGAGATGCAGTGATCACCACATGTCTCTTGCTGGGCCCGACTGTGTCAGTTGCTTTAAAAACATATGTTAAGGGCTTCCCTGGTGGCGCAGTGGTTGAGAGTCCGCCTGCCGATGCAGGGAACGCGGGTTCGCGCCCCGGTCCGGGAAGATCCCACATGCCGCGGAGCGGCTGGGCCCGTGAGCCATGGCTGCTGAGCCTGTGCGTCCGGAGCCTGTGCTCCGCAACGGGAGAGGCCACAACAGTGAGAGGCCCGCATACCGCAAAAAAAAACAAAAAAAAACATGTTAAAAACAGAACCTCTACACGTATAGAACTAATATAAGGTAGGAAGGAAATAATATTGGTTGAATTGTCACTGCATAGCAGGCACTTAGGTTTTTTCTTTTGTTTTTTTTTTTTTTTGCACATGTTTCTCACTTAATTCTCACAAGGCTCCTATGAAGTCTGGCAGTTTTAATCCCATTCTGCAAATGAGGAAACCAAGACTTGAAGGTATAAATCAGATTATCCAGCGTCACACAGATTATAAATGGTGAGGCAGGGATTAACTCAGGTTGTCCTGGCTCCAAACCTTTCCTGTTTTTGCTTTAGAATGGTGTGTGTGTGTCCACTTACACACCAGAATTCTAAACTGGACACTAGCAGTCCTTTCGGCGGAAGCCTTGGAGAGACCTAGGACCCCTTATAACTACCAGTGCGTGTTCTGAAGGATGCCCTGAGCTCCTGTCACTTTAATCTCTAGCTTCTGCCCTTGGAGCCGAGGGTCTTCCGTGGCTGCAGCGATCAGGCCATCAGCCCTGATTTCTAGTAGATGTGAGAGAGAGAAACACTAGTGGTCTTTTGTAAGTGGCAGCCTGGGTTGAATGTGTTTTACTTTTCCATTTGTAAAGCCTTTTTTCCTGCCTTTCTCTGCTCTGCCAGATGGTAATGGCATCATTTGGCTCGCAGGCCACTGTTGGATGCCTTTCGTGGCGTGGAGCCAGGTTTATTTCAGGACCCTCTAGGTTTTCTCTGAGCACCTGGTTTCAGCTCTAACCGGTAGAAAATAATCACGTTTGGCATTTGGAGGCATGGAGAACAGGGACTGAGCAAAAAGACCATACGGCTCATATTAGAACCACTTGCACAAGCAATCCTTTCATCGGGTAATGGCCCCTCGCATGGCTGTGTTAACGCGTCCTGGCTGGGAAGGAATTGCTCTTTTGAATTTATAGGCTTCCCTCTTCTCCACAGACAGACAGGCAGCCTCAGAAATACTGGTCTCGCTCAGCATCCTGGCATCCAGAAGGGCTTGAAATATCCGCCCTTGTGATAAATTACAAACATTTATCCAGACGTTGTGTTGGCTAGCAGTTTAAAAGAGCAGAAAAGGAAAAAGACAAGGAACCGGCTTATTGTTAACAAACAGTTCTGTATTGCTGCAGACCTTGGCGCTGGCCAGCACATCTCAAATCCCCACACCCAAGTATGGGTGCAAAATGCAGAGGGTACATAGCTGCTGCTACATCCACCAGTAGCTTTACCATCACCACCAGTAACATTATCACCATCACCATCACCACCATTACCATCAGCACCACTTCCATCACTAGTACCATCTCCATCAGCACCATCGTCAACTCCACCGTCACCACCACCAGCAGCACCATAATCACCACCATCAACACATCGACACCTCCACCATCACTATCACCTCCACCGCCACCATTACCTCTACCACCACCACCAGCAGCACCACCACCACTAGGTGTTTCTTAATGTCAGATCCTGTGCTAAGCACTTTGTGGACATTATCTCATTTAATCTCCGTGGCACTGCTGGGAGGTGGTGGTTTTGAAACCAACTCTGCTTGACATGTGGTCTCTCACCCACGCCGGGGACTCAGAAGAGCAGAATTCTGCTGTTACCATTTCTTCTCCATCAGAGCCTCCGTCATCTTCCTTCTCATTCTCATAACTATCTATTACATTTGCGTGACGCTTTGTTATGCTTTTTAAATCACTTCCTCAAATATTGAATTATTTCTTCTGCTACTGTCTTTTCAGATAATTACAATGATTATAATTTTCCACATGAGGAAACTAAGATTCAGCAAGTTTTAAATGGCTTGCCCGTCCTCATCTACCTCAGATTTAGAACTCTTTTTCTTATAATATTGTAGAGGAAAGGGGTTGGGAAAAGAACATAGAGACTCCCTTTGATCACAATGAGTGACCGAGTCCTTGCAACTACGTACTTAAAGCTTTATGCCCCATCCCTGGCGATTCTAGCTCACGAGCTCTTGGGTGACACCAGGGAATGCGTCTCAACTATGTTTTTGCCCTACTTTGCCATTATTTCTCATCATTGCTGGGACTTCATGGAGGAGGTGGCACTGGACTGGGCTAAGACTTTGACAAGTTGAGATGGAGTATGCGTCCTACAGACAGGTGGCTTGGTGGGCCAAGTTCCAGAGGCCAGGAGTCCTTGGGGTCTTTGGGGCCAGGCTAAGCAGCCCACGTGAGCTGTTGCTTAGGGTTGGGAACATGGCCGCTGGATGCGAGACTGAAAAGGCATGTCAGAATCACGTGGTCTGTCAATTTCCAAATAAAACTCAGATGTTATGTCTTTTAGATAAGGAGGCGGCAAGTAACTTGGACAGAGCTTCTTTCCTCCTTATGGAAGAATAACCTGCCGGCACAGCTTGGCTCAGGGGCAGGGCACGTGACCGGGGTCAGCTCTCGTGGCTGTGGCTGCAGGAGGTGAGGGAGGAGAGCTTTGAGAGGCACCGGGGCAGCTCCGGACACTGTGGGTAGAGGAGATGTGAGCGCAGGTGCTGGAGCTGGACAGAGCCGTTACCGTGATATTTCTCTGGGTGATGCCCCTTTATCGATGGTCCACGAACCGTATGCCTTTCTTGGGGGAGAGGCTGCCTTGTGACACTGCCGCGATCACGAATCTCTGATGCTTTTCTCTTCCTCTGGCCTCTTGCCATCATCTTGGTTTTTTCCTTCTTGCTGAAAATCTAACACTCGGGATGTCTGCTCCTCTGGACGCACTGCTTTGCATTTCTGTATCTCCTACCACACCTCTCCGACCTGCCCATAATTCTCCTTTTTCAGGCCCATTTTACTGACTTCCCTGGCATTGGAGAACCTCCTGACTCCATGCCCTCTGCACATTTCCTTATCGTCTCAGGTGTTCGTCTTCTGAGCATTAGTGTGTCATTACATACAGTCCCCAAGCTCCAGCAGAGCGAAGAGCTGCTGAGAACTCATACATCCCTCAAACAGTGGCGGGTCCTCTGCAAGAGGGAAACTGCAGCTGCGTCCCCTAGCAGATGTGGCCGCTTTAGTTAGTGATTCTGCTCAGTCACAGCCCAGACCTTCTCATCCCTTCGTCTTCCATCTGGTCCTTGCTTACCAACCGCTAAATGTTCTAGCCCTTCATTGCGTTCAGCCTCTCCTCCAAACGTCTCTGGCCTGGGTTCTGAATTCTGATGACTACTCACCAGGCCGTTTTGCTGACCTCGAAGGGAAGTGGTTTATCCATCTTGGAAATAACGCTGTGGCATAACTTGGAAGCGGGTGGAGGGGGTGTCCGTCTAGATAGAAAATTGAAGAGGTCTTGTTTCCATTCGCTGAGGAAGGGGAGCTGGCCATTCTCAGCTCTCTCATGGTCAGCTCCCGATGATTTCAGTAATCAGAGCAGGACGGATGCCCAGACGGACTCCTCCTGGGCTCGGCTCCCTTCTGAAGGTGTCTGTGACTGCATTTTGAATTTTACCTGACAAGCGTCGAGGAACTCATCCTGACCTAGACCTGATCGCGCCTTCCAGGCTGATGTGCTCCAGCTCAAGGGGTGCAGGTCCAGGGGCCTCTAAATCAGACCCCCTCACTCTCTCTGCAAGTCTGCCAATGGCTTTCCTCCCTAACAGCCCTTCTCTCTACCCTCTCATGGCTGTTCCCACTGCCACTCTCCTGGCTCAGGACCACATCAGTCCCGAAGGGACGAGTTACATATCCAGCCCGCGAATGTTCATTGAGTCTCCACCACGCGGCGGGCCTTGTCCTGGGCCCGTGGATGTAGCACTGAAGAAAAGCAGAGCCAGTCCTTGTTTTCAGACGAGCATCCCAGTGGGTAGACGGGCAGTTGGCAGGTACGAACGTCAACAGTGTATGTGGTGGTGATAGAAACAAAGGGAAATACAGCGGGGCAGGGAGAGAGGGCGGGATGGGGACCGCGGTCAGAGAAGGCATTCGGGTGAGGGGGACGTCTGGCAGAGACCAGATGGAATTGAGGGATGGAGCCATGTGGGCACCTGGGAACCAGCATTCCAGGCAGAAGCACCTGGAAGGGGCCTCTTGGGGCAGGTTGTGGGTGGAGGCGCCCCAGGACCGCTCCCTGGGCTCAGCACCGACTACGCACTCCCAAGACATGGTGGCGGGGAGGGGAGGGAAAAAGGTGGGATCCACGGGACCCCGGAGGGCTGGGCTGGCACGGTCCAAGGTCGTAAAGACACCTTCCCTCTGGGGATGGGGGAGCACACGGGGACAAACCAGAGTGTCCAGTGGCAGAGACAGGAGAGGGCCAGGGTTTCAGAAAGAGAGAAGGAGCTGACGTCGTCTAGCTCCTGTAATCTAGCAGTCTAGACTATTATAGAGATATTTTGTAGAACTTTAGTCATCTTCAGAGCCCTGGGAAGTAAGAGTCACATGTACAGGCTCCAGCACACACAGATCTGGGGCTGAATCTTAACCCCGTCACATTCTAGCTGTGTCACATGTGAGACTTGACTCTGAACCTGTTTCCACACCTCCCAGTGGGACTGAGAACACCTGCGTCACAGGGGCGTCCTGCAGAGTAAAGACGTAAGGGAAATGTGGGAAACCCCAAAAGAGGGTTTGACACAAAACAGGTACTCAAGGAATGCGGTTCTCATTCAGAGTCTTGTTTTACTTTTCATTTCTGACTGCAGTGCTTTGACGTCATGAGAACAACTGTGAGCAAAAGAAAGCAAACAGACGGGCCTTCCATCATTCACATTCCGCTGTAACACAACGCACGCCGTGTGCTGTGTAGCTAAGCAGCACACACCTCACCCCTGTTCAAAGGGATAGACTCTGAGGCTTAGTGAGACAGCTCACTCGCACAGGATGACCCGCTGGGGTCCTGCACAGCAGTGTGGAGTCTAACAGCAGAAGAGCAGAAATGGTCCAAATGACCTACCTGCCCAGAGTTGCAATGTATCACGTTTCATCCTTATGGTGAAAACCATGTAGCTGTGGAAAGGAATGGAGTGGCTCTCCACATGCTGATACAGGATGCATCTGGGTTAAATTGTTAAGTGAAAAAAACCTAGTTTATCAGTAGATTGAATGACGTGCTACAGTTTGTAAAGAAAAAAAGGGGGAGAGGGAGAGAATGTGTGTGTGTGTGTGTGTGTGTGTGTGTGTGTGTGTGTGTGCAAAGCTTACCTAAACATAAGATGCCTCTGGAAAGATTAGCCAACATCTGGTAGGATTATTTGCTTTCAAGGAAAGGGACTGAGTGGCAGGGGACAGGATAAGGACATTTTTCTCAGGTAAACCTTGCTGTACTTTTTGAATTTGGGGCCATGTGTTACCAAAATCATCCAAGTTACAGAGCCGGCATGCAAAGGGGAGCGTCCCTGACTCCAGACTTCTTCCCAATCCCACACTGCTTCCCCTAGGGCATCCCGAGGGGGACGGGCTGTTATCAGGGAGTCTGCCCCAGACGTGCCATTAGACGGGCTCCGGGCGCTGCCTGCCTGTTAATTTTGGCTGCTGCTTTTTTTTTTTAACATCTTTATTGGAGTATAATTGCTTTACAATGGTGTGTTAGTTTCTGCTTTATAAGAAAGTGAATCAGCTATACATATACATATATCCCCATATCCCCTCCCTCTTGCGTCTCCCTCCCACCCTCCCTATCCCACCCCTCTAGGTGGTCACAAAGCACCGAGCTGATCTCCCTGTGCTATGCGGCTGCTTCCCACTAGCTATCTATTTTACGTTTGGTAGAGTATATATGTCCATGCCTCTCTCTCACTTTGTCCCAGCTTACCCTTCTCCCTCCCCATATCCTCATGTCCATTCTCTAGTAGGTCTGTGTTTTTACTCGTGTCTTACCCCTGGGTTCTTCATGACCTTTTTTTTTTTTTCTTAAATTCCATATCAGGGAAAGAAAGGTGAGACCGGCCCTCCTGGAATCCCTGGATTGCTGGGGCAGCAGGTAATTACTGTCTTTAAATCCTCTTCCTAGCAACACTGCTTGCTCTGGTTGAATAAGTGATGGGGTAACGATTCTCAGGTTGTAACCAGAATCTTGCATGGTCACCGCATCAGAGCATTAAAAAGAATGTTCAGTGGGACACTCGCCCTCCCTCTGCCCCTTGCTCCCCCTGCCTCCCATCTCAGGTGCTGGGAGAATGGCCATTTGGTCTCCTGGAGGGGTTTAGGCCTGGAGGAGGGCAGACCCTCATCTCCTCCCCCTGCCCCTCCTCGCCTCGCTCCCCCTCCGCTTTCAGACTCAGCTCTGGTGTAACGTCCTCTGGCCCCAGGCTTCGTCCAGCTCCCCACTCCCACACAGCCTCACGTGTGCTGTCCTTGTGGCCCCCTGTGGACCTCCACAGCCAGCCCGCCAGGTGGGCAGACTCGGGGTCACCTCATTTCACAGACGAGGGGTGAGCCTCGCAGATGCACAGAGACTCGCTCGGGGCCATGCGCCGCTCAGCAGACACCTCCCCCCCTCCCAGGCCCCCTCATCTGTGTGTGTCACTTGAGCACCCCCTGCCTCCGACACATACACCTTAGTGTGGACAGAGCAAGGCGCCCGGCACTGGAGGCCGGAGCTCCCTTCATTCTCCCTTTGCCCCTTGCACCAAAGCTCGCCACCCAGTCCCCAGCCCCAGCCTCCCCCGGAGCAGGGTTGGTGAATCCTGGGGAAGCAGTGTGCTGGGGGGGAAGCCCAGTTGTGGGGGCGGGGGCGGGGGAGGTTAGGAGGTTAGAGTCCCAGCCCTCGGCCCCTTTCTGGCTGTGGCGTCTTGGACAAGTCACTTTACCTTCTGAACTTCAACCTCATCATTTGTCACAAATACCAAGAAAAGTAAAAGGGGAGGGCGATTCGAAGAGAAGATGAGGGGATGTGACCCGGGTGATGGCGGGGGGTCCCGGAGGAGCAGAGAGCACCGGGCAGGGTGCTGTCCTGTCCTCCTGGGTGTGGTGGCCGCAGGCAGGCAGGCAGGCAGGTGGGATCACTAAGGGCTCGTCCACGGGCCGCCCCTGTGCTGTGGTAAATGGTCGGCTCCGGCGCCCGCCTGTTCCGGGCCGTCTCCACCTCCGTGCCCGAGTCCCATGGTGTTGACCACACTGTCCTTTGACATTGTCGGGGAGGCACCCCCCAGAGGACACTGCTAACTGCACTTCCAAAACCCGCTTTTCCCACGCTGACACGGGAGGTGTGTGACGGGCACCCCGCACACGAATCCCAGGCTTCATTTCAGTCCCTCGCGTCTGTGTTAGGCTGCAGCCCGGGCTGAGGGCCTGTAAAGTCAGCCATTACTCACCGTCTTCTAAAGATTACACATTCACTGGCATTTTGATGTTCATAGTGAAGGAGTGTTTTTGCATTTGTTTTATGACCTTGCTTTCTCCAGTGAGCAAAGCTTGTGTGTTTCAAAAATTCACCATAAGCCCAGCTCCATCAAATCGCTTTAAGTTACAGATTTTTTTCCCTATAAATTTTTGTTGACTACTTTGGAAAATATATTTCTTTCTTTCATTTTTAATTTTGAAACCATTTTCCTTCAGCAAATCTTGGCTGAATGCCAGGCATTGAGCTGGGGCTGTGGATAAAAACGCAATCAGCTTTCCCACAGCAGGGGTTTTGCCAGAAATAGGGCGCCCGATGTATTCGGGGATCTCAGTGGTTCAGAACCAACGTAGAGTGTATAATATGTCCTACCTGGCACCCCGCGTTGGATCACCACCCGATGGACCCAAAGCTGCGTTCAAGCCCACCACGCCCACACTGAGAGCAGTGTTTCCCCGGTGGATCACTGCCCATCTCTGTAATTCCCCCTTCCTGACATATCTGAATGCTCACCTTCCCTGGGCCTGGCCACGGTTTTCTCCTGCTTGCCATCGTGCATTGGTTCATTGGTTCATTGGTTCACTCACTCAGCAGGAGTTTACTAAATACCCGCTGCGTGCAGAGTCAGCTCTGGCGACGGGAAACCTGGCAGCCACTGTCCGTGCCCAGAGGAGCCAGACGTCACGGGGCAGAAAGAGATGCACGTCGAGTCTGACAGTCCTCTGAGCTGAGTCCTGGGAGAGGTGTATTCAGAGCTCTGGCTCTGGGGGAGAGGTCGTCAGCCTCTCTCGGGCCCAGAGGAGGGTCCCTACGCTGATCTGGAAAATCAAGGTTGGCTCTGTTGCAGCAGAAACTAAGTCATATGGTTTCCTGCTCTGATGAGAAGAGGGCAGAGGGCACATATGTTTAGTTTCTGCTCTTGTCAAACACTCTCCTTGGTGTTCATATATAATCGTGTATGTAACCACCTGTAATAACCACCTGTGAGAAAGCAATGCTTAGTCCATTTACAGTCTAAAGAAATTGAGCTCAGAGTTTAATTAGCTTTGCTTGTAACGGGAAGAGCCAGCACTGCGGCCTCAGAGTGAGCCAAGCCCCAGGGCGGCTGGCATTCTAGAAGATGCTTTTGGTGCCTCTTTCAAGATGAAAATTTTCACCTGCTGGAATGTTTTAGACTCAGTATACACATTCTACGTGGTAGCTCCTGTATCCTGGCAGCCCAGGAAAAGTGGAAATCTGTGTCTGGTCTGGGCAACTGTTTATGCAAAGACGGTGCTGCAGTCAGGAGGGCAGGAAGCCTCTTGAGTTGGCGGGAACACAGCCAGGGAAGGGGCCAACCCCAGACGGCTGAGTGGGTTCAAGGTCCTGGGCCTCTACACAGGAACCCTGCTGAGGGGGGCAGTCATCGTGCCCCTGGAGTTACATACTGAGAGAAGGACTCACAGTCAGGAACAACTTCCGGAAAAAGCAAACATTACCGTCACACAGGGAGTGTGATTGCCGTGCTAATCTATGCAAGTAATTTTCATTCATCTTCAAATTCCATCCAGTTTTATAAATCTACTCCAACTGGAACTTGGTGGTTATTAGGAATAGTTATTTGCCATTCCATTATTAATAATGATAATTGGGTTAATTGGTTATTTATACATCATCACTGTAATCACTGAGCACATTAAGTAGCTGTTTAGCCACCATCGTATTAAGGAGGATCAAACGTTCTATTAATAATAAGTAGACTTATCGGTTAATTGATAGTCATTAAATAGTTTTTTTATTAGTAATAATTAAAGCAGTTATTTTGTTGTTAACATTTAGATCTATTGGCTCATTTGTCACTCTCTTTCATAATTAGATGAATGGGTTATTTAGGTATTTTTATTGATGATAAAAAGAGAAGAGGGTGCAAACCTCCCATGAGCTGAGCTGGTGTCACGCACACCTTCGTTAATCCAGCCATACGAGGCCACCCCTCTTTTTTTATCACTCTCTCCTGTCTGCGTTTAATTCTGCAGTAGCCCTTCCCCGAGCTGCAGCCCCTGGGCAGCTCCACCCGGTGCCTCAGACACTCGCATCAAACACTCAGCCTTCTTCAGCAGGACGGCTGGTGCCCACCCCGTCCAGGTGCGCTCCCCGCCGCAGCGTCCCCGCCTCGGCAAAGGGCCCCATCACCTATCCAGTCCTTCAGGGTCGTCCTCGTCCCTTCGCTCCACACACCCGACCTGCTGTGGAGTCTTGTCCACTTCTCCTTCCAAACACAACCAAGTCAGATGGGCTCTCGCTGTCCCGATTCCAAAGCCCAGATCCCAGCCATCCTGGCCCCCAGCCCTGAAGCAACGCACCTGCCTCCCAGCTGCCCCCTCCCACTGCGGCACCCCACCACCTTCCCCGGGGCCCTGTCCCCGTCCCCTGCTCACTTCACTCCTTCACACTGACCCCGTCGGTCCTGCCGACGCACGGAGGTCCATCCAGTCTCAGGCCCCTGAACCCACTGTTCTCCCTTCCCCGGACTTTCTGGCCACTCAGTTCTCAGCTTAACTGTGGCCCCTTCTGCGGGGCCTGCCTTGACCAGCCCCAGCTAGGACAGCCCGTCAGTTACAGTCACGCTGACTTCAACCCTAGGACTTCCAGTCCCCAAATTGTCCCTTCGCTTGCTTCCGCACTTGTTCTCTCTGTCATCGCAGCCCCCTCACCAGCTTCTAACGCCTCCAGGGCCTGGCAAGCCACATCCTGCATCCTGGCTTGTGGGAGCGCCCTGCGCAGAGCGGGCGGTGGCCCAGGACTTGAGGGATCCGCCTGCCCCCCGCCACCTCCCTTCTCCTCGTTTCTACCTCCACTCCTAATACTCTTTCCTCGGTAAACGGTGATTGAACATCGTCCCTGTGCCCTGGGAATAAAATGCTGAACAAAACCAGACACGGTCTCTGCCCTCCTGGGCCTTAAAATCCAGTGGGAAAATGCTGGGCGCTCCCTGTTTCTGTTTTTTGAAGTTATTTCCCACTCTTCATACTTTATCCCTAAAGCTTGGGAGAAAATTTAGCAGTCAGTTTGTCCAATCTTTACAGCTGCTTTTTAAAAGTAAAAGCCACACGTATGAACTAGACAGATGCAAAGCACCCCTGGTTGACGTACAGGTGGGAGCTCAGGAGAGTGTCCCTCAACACACGCACGCAGGACGCGCCTCCGGACACAAGTCCTTGGAACCCTGGTTTCCGCCTGGTCCGCGCACAACGTCTGCATCAGTGACGAGCGGAGGGTGACTTGCCTCTGGCTCCTCGGAGAGTCCCTGGCCGCACGGAGACTGGCCTTTCAGCCTTGACTTCCCTTTAGCCACGTTTCTTTCCTGAAACCCTAATAATGTCCTCACCTATGAAAGAGGCGTAATAGTGCAGAGTCTTTGGGTTTCAAGCCGCTTTTTAAACAAGTTTATCGAAGTGTAGTTGACGTACAGTGTTGTGTTCATTTCTGCTGTACAGCAGAGTGACTCAGTTACGTGTATACACATTCTTTTTCATATTCTTTTCCATGTGGTTTATCCCAGGCTGTTGACTGCAGCTCCCTGTGCCGTACAGTAGGACCTTGTTGTTTATCCATCCTGTACATAATAGTTTGCATCTGCTCACCCCAAACTCCCACTGCATCCTCCCCCCACCTTGGCAACTACACGTCTGTTTTCCATGTCTGTGAGTCTGTTTCTGTTTTGTAAATAAGTTCGTTCGTATCATTTTTTTTTAGATTCCACATGTAAGTGATATCATATGATATTTGTCTTTGTCTGACTTACTTCATTTAGTATGATAACTTCTAGGTCCATCCATGTTGCTGCAAATGGTATTATTTCATTCTTTTTTATGACCAAGTAGTATGCCATTGTATGTATGTACCACATCTTCATTATCCATTCATCTGCTGATGGACATTTAGGTTGTTTCCACGTCATGGCTATGGTGAGGCCTCTGATGTAAGGACCGAAGCTTCTGCCTGCTCGCTCCCCACTCCCCGCTCCCCTCCGTGGCATTAGCGGGTGCTGCCAGCATCCTGTCGCCCACCGACACCTCGTCTTCCACCCGGGGCTCCTGTGCACCCAGACTCCACGATGCTTCTCACTCATGAACACGCTGCCCTTTTGCTGGTGGTGACAGATGTGAGGTTTCCTTGCCTCTGAAGCCTCCTGGGGGAGGGAGAACATTCTCTAGAACATTTGCACATGCAGGCCGTGAGAGGACGGAGGCTGCCACATAGCCTAGGACAATCGGGGTGCACGTCATGGGGCATGCACCCCACTGCTCTGTTCCCTCAGCGACCAGGCCCGGACCTCTTGTCCTCCTGCATCGTCATGTTCAGTCTTGGGGCTGTAGGATTCATACCCCCATTGCAGAGCACGGGGAAGTGGACCTCCACAAGGCCAGGAGCTCGCCACGTGGATAGGAGGCGGCATATCTGGGGTTCCACTCGCGCCCTTGACAATCAGCTCCTGCAGCGTGTGGACCCTGAGTGCCGGGGCTCACAGCCAGGGAGTCAGGGACCACCGAGGTCATGGCGCCCTGTGTGTAGAGACCTCGGAGAAGGCCAGGCGTATGCTAGGTGCCCTAAAATTCCAGTTTGCTCCCTGCTGGCTGAGAGTGCCAGGTGTAGATGGCTGATGGGCCTGTGCACCCACATCTCCCCAGCACTCCCTGCCCCTGGCTTGCAGAGGCGCTGGTATCAGAAACAAACGGAGTTTCGCTGGAGCTGAGTCCACTCTGACCTGGCGGGGCTGGACACAGCCTTCCTGGGAGGAAGATGTACACTGTGCCGTTGATGGCCACAGTGTGGCCCCGGGGCAGCGTCCACGGGGCAGGCTGGCTCTAATTGAATCCTGACTGCTGTCCACCCCTCACCCTAACATTTCCCGCTGGGACTTGCAGGGCACCCCTGGCCGGCTGGAAAGGAAGCCACGGCCACTGGCCAGCCCCTTGTGTGGCCGCGTCTGGAGCGGCTGTCCCACTCCCTCCAGCGCCACCTCTTTGTAAGGCCCTTGCAGTGGTTATTTGATGACCGTGTGGGATTCTGCTCTCGGCCCTGAGCTGGTAGCATCAAACAGGCAGATACTCATTAACCCATACCGCCTGCAGAGAAACGACCCGGGTGCCGTGGTCCTATGAAGGTGGTGGACTCGGAGATCACAGAGCTGGGCTTGAAAGCCCCAAGTTCATTTAACGCGCAGACAGTCTTTTAGGAGATGAGGCTGTTTAAGGGTGGACTGGCTGTGGCGGGCGGGGAGCTTGGCAGACACTTCACAAGGGAGGGGGTGAAGGACCAGGGACACTGTGCTGGATGCCACCGTGTCTGATGCCGGTTCCCTTTCCTCCAGGTTCCAGTTCCTCATCTTCAAAACGGGATGAACAGGGCCCGCCCGAAAGGATTAGCGTGAGGATTAAGAGGAGGTGAAATGCGTGTAGCTCAGGGCAGAGTAAACCCTAAACGGAGGGCGCTGCCCCCTCGGCCTCCTACACCTGTGCTTCCTGCTCCCTCCTTGCAAGGGTCCCTGCTGGAACCCTGGGCTTGTAGTATTAGCAGCAGTGAGGATGGTAGTTAGGGTGCTGCATGGAGTTGGTCCAGACAGGTAATTCTCAGACCTGGATGCTCTCCACAGGTACCTGGGGAGTGTTCCGAAGTCACTGGCCCCTCAAATTTGTCCCAGACCTGTGCCTTAGAGTCCAGTCAAGGGGCCTGTTTACCTGTATTTACGACGCGCTTCCCAGGTGGTTCTGCAGCAGCTGGACTGCTCAGGATCCACTGGAGACGATGGCTGTGTGACCTCAGATGGGGCCCTTACCCTCTCTGAGCCTCAGGTTTCTTTATTGTTAAACAAGGAGGTTTAATTTCCAGTAGAGGATCCCTAGAGATCTGTCTACCCTAACGTGCTGTGAGAGTGAAACAAACAAACGGTAGCAGCCCGCAGGGACGTTTGCAGGAGACGGAGGAGGAAGGGGAAACAAGGTCAGCGTCATAAGCGGGTCAGGAGGCCAGCTTCCTGGAACGATCACTTTGAAAGAGGCCAGTGCATTCCAGGGGCCGTCAGCATCACAGGGAGTGTAAGGAGGGATGAAAGCTAAGTGTATCCCATTTGCTCTCAGAGAGAGCTGCCTGAGGGGAGAAGGGGCCTTGGATGAGTTCCGTGGGGTTGAGGTTGCTGTGAGAGCCTCAGAGGTCAGGGCGATGTAAAAAGGTCAACTGGAACATGCCTTATGGAGGGGTGGGTCCTGGGAGTGCCACCTGCAGGGCTCCTGCTCTGCCGGGAGGTGAGCGGAGCTGAGCTGGAGCAGGACTGAGCCACGATGGGGGGGAGGTCACCAGCCGCCTTTGGTGCCCTCCCCCACCTCTGCCCTCATCCATTAGGGGGACCCTGCATCTGTACCCACCCGGGCCACTGTCCAGCTCTGCCTGGCCATTCAGTTGCTCCAGCCCCAAGCAGATGTCTCCTAATAAAAGTAGACGTTCTCCCCAAAGGCTCTCCAGCACTGAGCGAGCTACGTGGAAAACCAGGTCCAGGTGCCACCAAAAAGTTCTCTTCTGTAAACGTCGCCGTTCTCTGCCCTTTGTTGACTCACCAGCGCCCCCAGAGGGAGAAAAGGGAACTGTCCGCGGAAGCGGTAACCTTGGCCATTTTTTAGTATTTATCGTCCTCCAGTGGCGATGTATTGTTCTCTCGGAATGCACAGCGCTCTCCTCAGCTGTGTTCAATGCAGTTGACTTCTCCAAACGCTTACTGAGCACCTGCTCTATTCCAAGCCCTGGGCTTGTTGCTGTGCAAGATGAGATGCGGGGGGCAGCAAGAGGGGGGCTCTGCCTTCGGGGGCCCGGGGGTCAGATGAGAACTGTTGCACTGGCCTTCGGCTTGGGGGAGGGAGCGATTAATTCTGCCTGGGGAATTGCAGGAGATTTCAGAAAGGTGGAGACATCCATCCGAGCAGCGAGACAGGGGAGGGAGGGCATATTTGGAGAGACACCTGGACAAACAAAGGCCAGAGGTGCATCTCCTAGAACGTGTGTAGTGGAGAGAGAGAGGGTTTGAACAGATCTCTTGATTCACCCCAGGTGATTCGATGCTGAATAATGCTTGGGAACCACTGTTCTAGAAGCTTTTTGTTAATGGGTTAACCCATCGTGTGTATGTGTGTTCACGCACGTATGTATTTATTTTAAATGCTCACATATTTTAAATATGTATTGGAATGGATGATATAACAGACAGTTAAATTATCCCACCAGCCAGACAGTACACACGTTACCGTTTTGCAAATTTTACTTCAGACCTTCTCTTTTTGCTCTTGTTACTTTTTGTTGAAAAAAATGCAGTATTTCAAGTAAAGCGGCGGAACCCCCCTTCACTGGTCCCCATCCCTCTTCCCTCTCAGAGGACAGTGTCACCAGGAGGCTGCTCCACGCACGTTTGTAACCCAGGCTGTACTCTTTCTCTGCAGGGCCCCCCAGGACCACCTGGCGTCCCAGGCCCCCCTGGACCCGGAGGCCCCCCGGTGAGATTGGTTTTGATTTTCTCTCCCCAGGGCACTTAGATGGAGGGTTTGTGGCCCTGGGAGCCGGGGACATCGTGGTGCAGAGCCACGTGTTCGCTCTTTGTCTGAGAGCAGAGCAAAGGCATGAGCAAGGAGGGCCCCCCCCGGCAGCCAGCCCTGCAGCCCCTTCGATTGGAAATAGCATCTGAGCTACACAGCGCATCGTTGGCTGCTGCTACAGATGCAGGGGGAGAGACACACGGGGCTGGGGTCGTCCTTCTGAGGTCTTTCAGGAGCGGGTGGTTTGTCTCCCCTCCCGCATTTCAGGAGCCCTCTGGGAAAGTTCCCTGTAGGCCAAGCGGAGGGATGGGGTCCCACTGGGTGGGGCAGAGGGAGGTGTTTCCACCCATCCCGCCAGGCAGGAATGAAGGTGCCGGTGGCCCCGACTGCAGACCAGACGAGCCCTGCGCCGGCCAGCCTTGGAGGTGTGACGATTCCACATCTCACCGTGGCCCACACCAAGGACAGCCAGGTGCCCCCGAGCGGTATCCACCCCTGGGTGCCCTCGTCAGAGCTGGAGACCTGGGCTCCTGCCAGGAGAGGTGCTGGGAGAAGTGAGCTGATGCTCGGAAGAGGTCAGACTGAAGGTTCCCCTCTGGTTCCCTTTTCAGGGTTTGCCTGGAGAGATCGGCTTCCCAGGAAAACCTGGGCACCCTGGGCAGGCGGTGAGTGACCAGGGCATCCCTCCCTGCACTGTCCCGTCTCCCCCATCCTCTGTGACGGGAGTGGCCGGGCCCTTTCAGCTGCCCCCCGGGCCGCTTTCCAGCGGGTGACGCTCCGTGCCCTTTCCTCCCTGTCGGCAGGACCAGGACCCTGGTACCCAGCCTGCCTTCTTCCTTCCGTGGTGCCTGTCACGTATGTGCTCTGTCTCCTGGGGCCGCTCCCCCATGGCCCCAGCCGGAATGCAGACTGGAGCACCCTCTCCCTAGGCCACCGCCTGTGCTCTTGTAACTCAAAGGGACGTTCAAAAGTCCTTTGCTGTTTAAAGTGTGGCTCCTCGTCTGTAGGGCCACTGCCAGAGGGTCGCAGAAGTGATGGAGGAGGAGACGTGAGACACGGTCCAGGGTGCAGCAGAGCTCTTCCTGTCACTGTGCCGATGGTGCTGCTTCTTTCCCAGCCGAAAAGATCCTGGGGGTCTGGGCCTTCTCCTTCCTTTTAAGTCCTGAGGGTAGAGCTCATCAGACCTTAATGTCTCCACACAAGGAAGCGGGTGCAGACTGAAGCTGGGTGTCTCCTGCCGTTTTGGCCTGTAGCTCTTCAGGGCAGGATGGTAGGCGTGGCCTTGAGCTTCTGATACCATGTGACCATGATGGGCCCTCCCAGGCCTGGTGATGGACCTCAGGGGGCCTCTGCTTGTCCGGAAGGCATTTCGTTACCGCCGGTTCTCTGATGGGGCCAGCAGAGGAGGGGAAGGCTGTGGATACAGAAAGCCTGTGCGACCCACAGAGCTGACGGGGGGTTGGGACGCTGGAGAAAGGTGACAGAGGGAAATTCGACTGTGCAGCACACAGTGGTTGTCCCCTTGTCACTGGACCACAGTTCCATTGGTGGCTGTAGATGAAGGGACGTGATTGCTGGATGCCAGCGTGCTCGGCCCCGTTGAGCTCCAGGCCAGGCCAAAGGCTCTCGACGTAAATTAAGGGCCGTGACGCCCACTCTCAGGCGAACGGGTCCAAACCTGGAACACGTGGTTAACCGTCACCCACAGACGTTCCTGAACACGTGGTCCACACAGTTTCACCCACAGACACTTGACAGCAGCGAGAGCGCCACCGGAGAGCTGGAACACAGGACCAGTCCTGCGTGTCTCGCCCACCGTGCCGACCAGCTTCCGGCTGCAGCAACTCAGTGCAGCGCTTCCCTAACCGTGCCTTTCATGTTGGTCTGTTTTTCTCCCTCTTGGCGCAGGGACCTCCTGGAAAGGATGCGCTGAACGGACCCCCAGGCCTGCCAGGACCAAAGGTTGGTGTGAGTTTGGAAACCCAAAACACAGAAGCTGAAGAGATTTTTGATTGTTGGTTGCCTGGGCCTTGGATCACGTTTGGATTCCGAGTCATGCCGGGCTTGGAAATGTTTGGATTTCCAAGGTCAGATATGGGCGAGCCCCTTATTCCTACTTAGGTAACTGGGGAAGGATTTGGAGGCCTAGGGCTTTAAAATTATTCTGTTAGAAATGTGTGTGTATTTTATTTGCAAGGAGAAAAGCCTTTCAGATACTCTTACATAATAAGAGACTTCAGTTTAGAAAATACTCTGGTGGGGCTCATTACAGTAAGATCATTAAGAAAGAGTCAGAGGTTAACTATCATAAAATTGGGACGCAAGTTCACAGTCTACCCACTTCAGATGGACAATTAAAAAACCATACAGCCAAAATTTTAACAAGTGAACTTCACCTTTTCATAACAGACGTTAAGCTCAAGGGTGAATGTCAGCCGTCCTCGAAAGGCAACTTTTGGATGTTATAGGAAAATTCATCATCCTTTTCCATAAGCAGACTTAGAAGCTTAACTTTTTCATGACAAGATATAGAATAAGTATGGATTCAACTTAATTTTATGGGCATTTCATGTAAATATTCTCCATCCTCCTCGCTCATCTTTCAAGACAAAAGATAAGGGCTAACCAAGTATTTTGTAATCTCAAAAGCACTTAGGCAATATCTTCCCTCCTCTGCATCCCTCATTTCCGTTCACTTATGTCTTTATAAATCGAAAGCAGAGCCGTTGAATATGGCATCTAGGAAGTGGTTTGAGCTGCGGTTTCTGGTCGCCGTGGTCGCACACATTTGAAGAGGTTCAGTAACACCTAAGGCCCAGCAGTTTTCTTCCTTCCAGCCTGGACCTGGTCCTGAGGCTGTCTCCTCCAAGCCCAGCCCCTCCTGTTTACTTCCGTTTGTGTTCCTTACAGGGAGCCCTGGGAGACAGAGGGGCAGACGGTTTGCCCGGACAGCCTGGCCCGCGGGTAGGGACTCCTTCCCCATCACGTCTGTTATTCTAAACGGTGTGTTTGGGGCTGTGTGTGAACCTCAGCTGACAGGGCCCAGCATCTGTATGAGCTGGAGTGTGGCAGGAAACAGCCGGGGTCATTGCAGAGGGGCTGTTTGAAAGGCCGAGGGCGGGGTCAGGGGGTCCATGGTGACACACCCTGGACTGGTGACAATGGATGCCACCCCTGGGGCAGAGGAGCAAGGGGGCAGTGCGTTCCTGGAACCTGGGAGCCGTGTAGCTGGAGGAGAGAGCCCCCGAGAGAGCGGGAGCCTTGGGAAGAAGGCCAGCATCGTTGCCTAGCTCGTCCTGGGAGGGAAGAGGCAAGGGGGTCAATACCCCCTCCTCTCTCTCTCTCTCCTGTCCCTTAAGCTTTTCCCTCCCTCCGATGCTCCCTGACCCCTGACCCCTATAGAAGCAAGGAAGCGCGGCTGGGCTCATCTGTAGAGTTCAGCGTCTCAGGTGTGGCCTGGGCTCCGGGTGCAGTGGGTACAGAAGAGAGAGGGCTGGACTCTGCGTGCGTGTGTGTGTATGTGCGTGTGTGTGTGTCTGTATGTATATATGTGGTGTGGTGTGTGTGTGCATGTGTGTGTGTATATGTGGTGTGCCATGCATGTGTGTGCGTATCTGTATGTATATATGTGGTGTGGCGTGTATCTGTATGTATATGTGTGGTGTGGCATGTGTGTGTGTGGTGAACGTATGTACGTGTGTGCGTATCTGTATGTGTATGGGGGGGTGGCGTGGGTGTGTACACGGTGTGTGCGTGTGCACAGCGCCTTGCTTCCGGAGAGGCGTGTGTGCACACAGCCGAGCGCATGGGGAGCCCTCTCCCTCCCGTCACAGGGCCTCCGGGTTAAGCGCTAGTTAAGGCGGTGACCCGCTCTCGGCCACCAGCTCCCACCCCTGGCCCACAGGCAGGCACCTGGCGGGCTCTCGGCGAGGGCTCACTGGGTGGAGGGTGGGTCACAAACCGCCCAGCGAGGGCACAGCTGCGGCCTGGACTCACCTTGCTGGCCAGTGAAGGGCCGATGGGTAAATCCCGGGGCCCTGGGTTCCCTGCTGCCTCGCTTTTTCAAGGAGCAAGCATTCTTCAGACCAGATGGAAACCGCAGGTTATAACGCACCGAAGCTGTCTCAAGGACGCCCGCCGGCGGGACTCAGTGTGCAGAGTGCCCACCGGGAGGCTCCCGCCCGCCCTGGACCCCAGACTCTGATTATTGGCCCCTGCCCCCGTCGGCACACAGCGAGCCGCCACTGCCACCTGCGAGCACAGCGGCCCTTCGTGTTTTAAGACTCAACATTCATGTTTTAAAAAAACATGTATAATGATCCCCAGTGACTGATGTGTGACTTGCTGTGTTTTGTCACAGCATGGACGAAGCACGCATGCTCTGCCCTGAGGTGCTGGTTAGAGGTGAACCACGTGGTCTTAGAAGCACCAAGGCCACCTTCCAGGGTCTGAGGGATTGGCTGAAATTCAGGCATTTCCCAGAAGGAACTTGCAGCATTTGCGTCGCTCCCTGTTACTCTCCTTTTTGGACTCCGTGGTTTTGTGGAGTCCCCCGTACCTTAGAGCTGTGTTTCCTCCAATCTCTGAGTTGCCACACCCTTCTGGGCTTACACCGTGTGAATTTTCACATTCCGTTCAATAGTCTTCAGAAGAATCTGTTCCCATCGAGTTCCCTGTGCACGATTCTGTGGGTGAAGGTGATCAGTCAGAAGTATTGGGGTGAAACTGAGGTGCCCTCGGGGGTTCCTTTCATCTTTCCTTCTCCGTGTTTTGTGTGTATGTTCACCCCTAATGGCTGGAAGGTTCAGAGAGGTCTGTTACTACAGCTCACGTGTCATTTTTGTACGATTTCTAGTGTGATACTTGAAAAAAATTTATCTAGAAAGTTCAAAATTGTGAGTTTCTGCCGTTATGATGCTTTTAGAACATACTTTGTAGCTTCAGAGGAGACCTGGCAGGAGTCCTAGTTACTTTATCTTGACAACATGCCAGCTAAAGATAAATATCTTCAAAGAAGATGATGGCTGCGTCCTGGACGCGGCGGGTCTTGAGTCAGCCCAGAGAAGGGACTGGTTGTGGGATGAGCGGATGCATCGCCTCTTTGGCTCGTGTCAAGAATTCCGGACGCTGCCCGGCTCTCCATGGGCTGTGCTTTGGCTTAGGATTCAGGAAGCACTTCAGGTGGCCTTCGAAATGCTTTCTACCCAAACTCAGCCCCCCAGCACCTTTCCCACTGCAAAGGTGTGACCATCCTAGCAGCATGTGGGATCTTCCCGGACCGGGGCACGAACCCGTGTCCCCTGCATCGGCAGGCGGGCTCTCAACCACTGCGCCACCAGGGAAGCCCCTCCTTGTTGTTTTGAGCTGTAAGTGTTTAGATTCAGGATGAGTGGACTCAACCTGTTTAAATGCTGTCAGGGCAACTCCAGAAGCTGTTTCTTTTGAGGGAAGCAGAAGACAGCGTGAGGGAGTGTGGACGCCCTCTCTCCAGAAAGGCGGACCACTCGGGTCTTCAAAGCCTGTGATGCTTGTGCTGCTTGTGTGAGAATCGAGGGTTGTGGCTGACGGGGGCTCTGAGGGTGTGGGACCAGCTGGGATGACGGCCATCTCTGCAATGCGAGTGGAAAATGATGGGGTGTCTGTTATTTTATCTCCAGGGTGAAGTTGGGGAGCAGGGCCCGGCAGGCCGACCTGGAGAGAAGGTCTGTTCCACCTTCATTCGTTCAGTGCGTGCGTTTGTTAGTATACGCTACGCCTCGTGTCACTTGTCTCCCTGGAGCTCACGACCTTCCCGTCGTGCGCTCATTTACTTACCCCATGACGGTCGGCATGTCCTACGCATCTGTCGCTGTGGTGGGTACTGGGGCCACCACCACTGGCCAAGAGCAGTTGAACAGGTGCAGCGAGTGGGGCCATGCAGGTGGGGGGGGCATAGGAGTCCCTCTCGCTCAGACTTGGGGGATGTCAGGAGAGGGGGCCAGGAGGTGACCTCGTGGCTGATCCAGAGGAAGGAGGAGTCAGACAGCAAGAGAGGCGAAACGGGTTCCTGGGGAGGGAGTAGCAAAGTGAGGACCACGTGGGGACTCCCCATGAGCAGACTTGCTCGAATTTGCTTTCCACGTTACCCCCGCTGAGCCAGAGGTGTCTGGGGGGCCGGATGGCAGGCGGTAGAGAGCACAGTTCCCTCACCCGGGACCACGGGAGAGCCCCCTTGCTGAGAGCCCACTGAACAGGGATGCCGTGTTCTTTCCACAGGGACAGGCAGGGCTCCCAGGCGTGAGGGGAGAGAAAGGAGAACAGGTGAGTGGCGGCAGTGTCTTCCCAGCAGGGCCACGTGCCTGTGCCCGAGGAGAGAAGCCCCCTTTGCAGTCTCCGACCCTGGGGGGATGGGTGGTGATTCAGGCTGGGATTAGAGCATATGTCCTCAGTGCTCATGGAAGAGAAAAGGAAGGGGATCGGGCCGCTCTGGTCCGAGGGCTGGAGCAGAAGGACGGTGGCTGCGGGGTCTCTCTGAAAAGGGTGGAGCAGCTTCAGGTGAAATGTGTGGGAGCGGTTGGGGCTGTTACCTGTCAGGTGCAGAATTCGGTGCTTCACACGCACCTGACAGGCTGTCCCTTGAACTTGGCTTTCACCACGGCAGGGCAGGTTGGGAAGAAAAACACAATACTTTGCCCAAGGTCCCCTTGCTCTCACCTGGAAGAGGCGGCCGTTACACTCTGGTGAGTGCTAATGTTTCCTCATTTTATCTTTCTCTGTAGGGAGAGAAAGGGGAACTGGGACTCCCGGGACCGAAAGGTGACCGAGGTGCAAAGGTAGGAGCTCCTGTCGTTGTCCTGGTCATCCGCTCCGTGAGCCGCAGAGCGTCCCTTCTGTAGTTTCTGTGCGTTGCCTGCGGTTCCGTGGAGAGGGCAACTCCTTGGAGTCATGGTGGTGGCCTGGCGTACAGTCCTGGTTCTACCCGGTGTGGTTCTGAGATCTCATCTGACCTCCTTGTGCCTCTCTTGCTGGCCGCCTTGTGCCTCCCTTGCTGCCTCCCTGCGTGATGCTGACACAAGCTGAATCCGCGGGCAGGTGGTTCCAGGAACCCCTCACGGATACCGAAATCGGTGGATGCTCGAGTCTGTTCTGTGAAATGGTGGAGAATAATGAATACAGTCAGCCTTCAGGAGCCAGCCCACGGGGGTCGGGGCCCACTGTGTGCCAGGACCGTGGGAAGCACTGCACGTGTAGTGACTTAAGTGACACTCGTGACAACCAGAGAGGGGTCATGTTATCAGCAACACCCCCAGTTTATAAAGGAGGAAACTGAGGCACAGAAAGGCCAAGCCGCTTTCCCAGGGCTGCTTGAATGGAGGGTGGTGGAGCCAAGACCCGACCTCAGTCTGGGCCCAGCGTCCTGGCTCTGACCAGGTCCTCACCTCACACCAGCCTGGCCTGAGGGGAACCTGAGGAGCGGCCACACCCCCGAGGGGCCCTGGTGCCCCTGTCCGGCACGGTGCTGTCACCTTGTTCTCCCAAGTTTGCACGCTCATCCCCTCCAGGGTTCTGCCCTCGACCTTTCTCAACTCCCGTCCGCCTGTCTCGGGCTGAAGGCTGAGGGCTTTGTCCTGGACAGACCTGCGATCTATAAATAGAGATCCTGGAATGGAAAGAGCTTTGGTGGGTGAGCCATTCAGGCCTGCTGCTCTCCTGGACTTTTCAGAAAGCAGTTTTTATTTGAGAAACTCATTTCCAGAATGCAGAGGACTCAGCGAGACCATTAAGCCCGTGTTACTGCTTTGGCAGAGTTGCCAGGGCCACAGCAGAATCACATTCAAGCTTCCGAAGAATCTGGCCTGCTTTTCTTTTCCCCTAGAGAAATATGTAATAATAGACAATTCTGGTCAAAATAAAAAATCTAAAATAAGACATTCAGGCAACATTGCCCCCTTCTGACTGTGCCTTGAGCACCCCTGCCTCAGTTCTCTGGTCCACTTTCTCCCCACCAGCCACTGTGAGAATTTTGTCCCCAGGGCATCTTGGAAAGTAGGGTGATACTGCGTCTGTGTCAGCTAGCGCTCAGAGAGTTAAACTACGGAGAAGCTGGGATGGGAACCAAGGCCGGTCACATTAACTGCAAAACTCAAAGACCCTTCTCCAGCCAAGCGTCTTCCTCTAAGTCAGAGAGCCGCCTGGGCTGTGCCCCACTGGCCCACTGGCCCTTCCTTCACCCCGCAGCCCTGGGGGCGGGGGAGGCTTCTCCAGAAAGGTGGCCTTGAGGCTCTCGGGGTTAGAGACGCTCTCCAACCCTCTTCTTGTTTATGTCTATTCATACGTTCCACTGGGACACGCTCAGCTTTGGTCATTTGGACTTTTTAATGGAGGGTAAATTGGTTTGGATGAGATTGGTTTTGGAGCACGAGGTCGACAGTGTCAAGAGAATCGGGTAAACTCGGATAATGCAAATAGCGCTGAGAAAGGGTTCTTCTCTCTGAAGCTTCTGGAACTTTAGTCAGGGAAATGCTGCACAGTGAGTAGTTCAGGACTTGGATTCTGAGTTTAAAGCCAGCCTGAGCCATTTGCTGGCTGTGTGACTTTGGGCAGGTGAGTGAGCGTGGTAGCTTCCGTGGAATGGGAACACGGAAGCACCTCTGTTACAGGCATTTAGACGGAGATTAGAGGCGTTAATGCCTGTAGAAAAGTAAGTCGTACCTGCGGCTAAATCCTATATAACCATAGAAATAATCATAGAAGACTGTGTAACTACATTTTATTATCATATTATTGTTACTAAGAGCAGCCTTTCCTCTCTCTAAGCCAACTTTATTCATTCATTTGTCTGCTAATAACCATGAGTGGACCCAGGCCTGCAACAGGCCTGACCCTGGGCTGCTCGGAACACACCTGGGCCTCAACATCCATGTCCTGACACCATCGTGGCTCACATGGGATGACGGGCTTTGGGGACCGCACCTCCTGGTGGAATAGCCAGTGACCTCTTTTCCTCGGGGCAAATGTAGTAACAATTTTCTCCTCAGTGGGCCCTCGCTGACGATCTCACTCAGCCCCCAGATGATGCTGTGAGCTGGACGTACTATTGTCATTATTTTGCGCAGAGGAAGATGAGCTGACGGAAGTAGAATAACATATATAAAATGGTAGAGTTAGGTTTCAAGCTCAGGTGATTCAATTCCCAAGCCTGTGCTGTTTACAAGAATGTCATAGTCATCCGTCAGGCCCCTGAGAAGAGCCTGTCCCCTTCGAAGAGGGTGGGGCAGGGCCCAGGGGAGTTCCTAAGGGCGCTCAAGCCCTTGGGCTCCAGTGCACAGTGTGGAGAGGTTGGCGGCACCACGTTATGGCTGCAGCAGGTGGGAAATCACGTAAATGTCATCAACAGGGAGGTGGATCGTGTCCATTTTATTACCTTCGTTGGTTAATTAGTTCTGTCTCTCCTTTGTTTTATTTTAGTGATTGCTTTGAAGTTTCTAGTAGACGTCTTTAACTTAACCACAACTAAATCTCTAAGTGCTAGTATACCACTTCATGTATAAATGTACGAACCATATAGCAGTATATCTTCATTTCTCCCTTTTAGCTTTTGTGCCATTGTTGTCATACATTTACTTCTACCTGTGTTCTAACACCTATAGTACATTGTTACTGTTTTTGCTTTAAACAATTGGTTATCTGTTAAAGGTGTAAATAAAAAAGAAGTATTTTATACTTTAAAAAAAATTTGGATCATGGATCACTTTATTTCCATGTGCACCATGGAATAGTATTTAGTGATATAGACGATCTACAGCTACACATACCAGCATAGACACTTCTCAAAATAAAGTTCTGATGTGTCTGCAGTATTTTATAATTTGGAATCTATCTATCTATCAGGTAGATGTGGGGTGGGGGATTCTGTTGTCTTGGGAAAGGTATCCCGGGACAGGCAGAGCTGGCAGAGGGTTAATGGTAATTTATTTTCCATTTCTTCATCTAGGGTGAAACGGGTCCAGCAGGCCCCCCGGGATTACCTGGAACTGTAAGTTAACTCTGCTTCTAACCCTTTCTCCTTCTGCACACATACCACTTAGTTATAAGTATCTTTTTAAGGGAGTCTGTCAGGTCCTGTAATCCAAAAATGCGTAAGCTTCACTAGGAACCACCTTGTTCTTACTGATTGATTTTCGTCAGCAAGCACGGTTACTGTTTATTAGAACACTGGCTAGACCCTGAGCGGACATACCCACCTCTTGCCTATGGGGAAACAGAGGTCCAGAGACGAGAAGCCGTTTGTCCAGGGTAAGACTACAACACAGATATACAGCCACGACTCGCGCTTCTACCCCTCGCGTGTCTGAAGGTGGGCGTTGTGAGTTCGGGATGAGTAGTAACAGCGTGGGCTTTGGAGCCAGGATAAAAGTGGGTTTGAATCCCGGCTGTGCCGTTCACCAGCACTGCGGTCTTAGACACGTTATTTAATGTCAAAAAGACTTGGTCTTCTCGTCTGTTAAGAAAAAATGTTATACCTATAGCTATCTTGTGCATTTGTAGTGGAAATTCACTGAAATAATACAAGCTACAGTGCACAGTTTCTGGTACATAATAAATACTAAATTAAAAAAAAAAACGAAGGCTATATAAGTATGTGAATATAGTTTGCATTTTTTTTTATGTGAATGTTTCCTCCCTGCCTTGATATTCTGTGCTTTGATCGGATGATTTTGGGGGAGGTGAACGTGGCCATGATGCTGGCCATGGCGGGGCACGTAGGGATTGGTCATTTAGTAGCTACAACAGGGGACTGCCTCATGTGGAGGGCAGGAGATGAGAGAGCCTGAACACCCAGAAACCCCGTCTGCAGTGTGACTAAGATGGGCCCTCCGTGGTCTTCTCTGTGTTACATCACGATGCCACCACTGTTTTCTCCCCACACACAGGCCCCTCAAAATGAGACACAGCAAGTATTTCAGAGTCAAATTTAGAGTCAGAACTGGCCGTGTAACATTGTGGTTTAAGACTGGTAATATTTAACGTAGGCAAGTTTGCAGGGAATGAACACCGCCTTTTGGTGGGAGGCATAGTGGTAACGCTTATTTGAGAGGTTACTTGGTATTAACATATCGTAAAGTGTCTGTCTAACCATCAGATTAGAGACTCCATTCCTAGGCATCTAGCCCGAAGAATTATTTGCACTGTCTGTATTTAAAAAATCACGTACAAGGATTTACATTGTGCTGTTGCTTATCATGAAAAATCACAGGCAACCTACATGACCAGAAGCAAAGAATTAACTAAACCACGGAATATGTGTATCATGGAATCCTACTTCATAAAAATTAAACACACACACATGCACTACGCATATGGCTTTAAATAGATGCCAATATTCAAGAAAAGTTAAGTAGCAAAACTAATTTATGAATTACGGCGCGTGTGCAGGCTAACACGGGCTCCGCAGCCCACCTGCGTGATGTCCAGCATTCACTGGCCGTGTGAACTTCATTAAGAAATTTCTTTCTCTGACCTTCAATCTTCTTACGTATAAAAGCAGGGCAAAAACAGATAAAACTGCTTCTTTTACTGTGAGGAATAGATGAGTTAACACATATCAACAGCCATAAATAATGCTTGCTGTTCTTATTTGTATAACTCTCGTGCAAAGTTACGCATTCCTATACATTCATAATTGCAATTGGAAATAGAAACAAATGGGTCTAAAATATGCTAAACTGAAAAACAGTGTTTTCTTTTGGGGACGAGACTGGGGTTTGGAGAGATGGAGGGCACGGTGTAGGAAATGCCCTTTTTCTCCCTCCTTGTTGAATTCATTGCGTTTTTGGACTAGAACCCACGACGTCCTTTTGTCCGCTCACTTATATTTGAGCACCTGCTGAGCCAGACGTTGGCAGAGCCTCGTCAGGGAGATACACTCTAGTCACGTGGCGGCCCAGACACACGGATCCTGCAAATCATAGTAAATGCTGTGACGGCAAAGAGCAGGTGCATAGCAAGGGGGCCTCATTTATATTTGAGTGGTGCAGGGGGAGGGAGATCTCTGAAGACAGGACATTCAAACACGAGCTCTGAAGGGTGGGCTTGGTCAGTCAGGTAAAGGAGAAGGGAAGCGCGTTCCAGGCCAGGGGAGCGGCGGGTGCGGGAGCTTTGAGATGGGAGGAAGCAGGCCTCCTGGGAAGTATTCATGCAACGCAGAGGGACGGCCATGTGGGGGCCAGTCCATGGGGTCCTCAGCTGCTGGGACAGAGAGTTTGCATCAGCTGGGCTCCCTGGGCCCAGAGCTGAGTCCCGCAGCCTGGCTTCCTTGTCACCTGCGTCGTTGCCAGCAGCCGCTGGTGGTGGAGGGGTCCAGCGGTCCAGGCACAGCTCTGATTACTCGCGTGGATTCTTCCGTTTCGGCCCCGCCATACCCTGAGAGGAGACTGTGTCATCCCATTTCACCGATGAGAGCAGAGAAGCTGGCAGGTGTCCGAGGTCACACAGTTTAAGGTGGAGGTGACAGGCTTTGAGCTCAGGCTGCGGGACTCCAGCGTTCCCACAGCTAACCACTGTGCTTCCCGGATTTAATACCTGCTCAGGGACTTGAAAGGAGCACGGGATCCTAACTGTCAAAACTCGTCATCATTAAAGGAGCCCTCGGGGCTGTATTCTTTTACTCGGTAAATCTGTCAGAGGCAGGTTGTTAACGTCGATTCACGTCCTTCTCATTTCTGGCTTCCTTTTCAGACGTCCCCGTTCACGCCGCACCCAGGGATGCCGGTAAGTAGCAGCGGCTCCTCGGGGCTGCACGGTGTCCCCCAGCCTGGCTCGCGATGTCCCCAGGGGCTCTGGGAGCTGGGCCCGGGCCGTGTCCTAACTCTCAGCCCTTGCGTCCCAGTCGCTGCCAGGCATCTGGGCTTCCCGACCTTGTCCTGGCAGCCAGTGGGGACAGACCCTGCGAGGAACCAGCTCCAGGGTCGGACAGGAGGTTCCAGGGGCCTGGAGGCTGCCTGCCAGTAGCCAAGGGCGAAGGCCAGCCCTCTCTTTGGGTAAAGTTACCTCCTCACTACACAGAGAGTGGCTGGTGGTTCCGAGCAGGACAGAGTCATGTGGGCTGGCAGAAGACCAAAGGGCAGAGCAGGCAGTTCAGTGGGTGTCTGCAGTGAGGGGCCCCGGGCCTGGAGGGCCTCGAAGAGACAGGTTGAGAGGGGCAGTTCGGAGGCCGGAGGGGACCCAGCCTGCGTGGAGGGTGGCTGGCGGAGGGACAGCTTGTGGCTTCTTGTGAAGATGAAGACGCTTGACCGAAAACGATGCTCGCCATGGCTGCAGCCTCCAGGAACCTTTCCCTCCTCTTTCCACGAGCAGCCCCCGTGGAAATAAGCGCGTTCAGGGGCTCTGCCTGCCCTGAGGTCAGCAAACAGCCTCCTGTGGCTCCTTTGCTCTCAGGGACGTGGTTCTCCCGCTGTTAGGACTTGACAGGCCGCACCACGCGCGGCGGCGGAGGGGCTTGTGTGGAGGATCCACCTGTTTCCACGCTTAAGTAGCTGTGACTTAAGAAGCTCAAAAGGACCCTGTATCTGATGGAAAAGAACAGAGGAGAGAGAGAGAGAGGCTGAGTCGGTGCCGGAATCACTGCGGAAGTGGGAGGATGATTTTGAGCTGCTTCGTAGGAAGAAGCGAGGGCGGGAGGGCCGTCACGGGGCAGTGCGGCTGCAGAAGTGCTGGGAGATGCGGGGGGAGCAGGCTGGGTCCTCTCCTTTCTCAGAGGAAGGGCTCAAAGGGACAAGGCGGCAGAGCCTCGAACGCGGCAGGTGCAATGCAGGCATCGCTGTGACCGTCCCTGTGCCCAGGGATGGCCCATGGCTCGGAGGAGTGAAGCTCCTTGCAAAGGGCCTTCCTGAACTTAGCAATTGAGACTTGGTTGTCAGCCACGAGGCCCTGGCCGAGCCCCACCGTCTTCCTCTTCCAGGACCACACGCACCTACCCGATGCCTCTGGGTCTCCCTCCCTCACGCCCACCCTGAGTCCCCAGATCTTGAGGCAGACCTGCACATCCAGCCTCTGCTTAAAGGAATTGCTCCATAAAAGATGATTTCCAAGGTGCTCCCATGGGAAGGGACTGAGAGAGAGCCAGAGGTTTGCCCAGCCTCCTCTTTGAATCGCAGTGGTACCACCTTCCTGCAGGGTCGGAGCTGTGCAGAAACCAGGAAGTCACTTTCAGATGCAAAGCAAGGAGCCTGTGTCCATGAAAAAAAAAAAAAAAATTCATTGTGGATTGTTGCATGAATCCCTCTGGGGCTGCCTCATTGCCATGGTAACCGTGTTGTATTGATGGTTTTGAAAGATGTTCTGTTTGATTTCTCCTTGCTCCCAGCTGTGTGCCTTCCAGCCCCTGCACACGGGGAGGGCTGCGAAATTTGGAGGGGCGGCAAAGTTTGCAGCATGATTAAGAAGGGGAATAAAAAGGGGGAGGAGGGCTGGAAGGAGAGCCCCTCTTCCTGCCGCTCCAGGGTTGAGAAACCTTCTGGGGATGTCAGGGACCCCAGCGGGGAGGCCTCGAGGTAGCAGGGTGATAGCCGTTTGCGGAGAGCAGAGCAGGGGCTGTGAGATGGTGAGCAGGTCTGGAGATGTCAGAGAGGAGAAGGGAGCCCACTCCTTAGCTGGACGAGGGAGGGCCAGGCAGCCTCAGGCTTGGAGACATTGCCTTTAAGAACTTAAGTGAGGCTTTGTAACTGGTTTAGAAGCAGCCACCTCAGGAAGGCAGCCTGACTCCACCCCCTCAGCCTGCAAAGGATTCCCAGACACCCAGCCAGTGCCCTGCAGTCTGCTGAGCCCAGAGAGGGGATTTGGCTGGGCTGACATCACCAAGGGGGCATTTGGGGGAGAACGACGCTCCCGCATTCAGCGTTCAGCAGCTACTGATGGGCACCTAGTGTGCACCCCTGCAGGGAAGACTCTGCCTCCTGGCTCTCAGGCCCTGGGTAGAAATGCCTTGAGCATCTTGCCTGTGAGTCCCCAGCGTCTCTCCTCTGTCCTGGCCTGACCACTCCTGGTTCCTGAGCCCGCTTCCTGCCACCCACTGTTCCTTCCCCCAGCTGGCAGAAAGCGTGTGCAGGCTCCTTCCCTGTGCGTCACCCGAGTGCGTCCCGTAAGCCCTTTCATCTTTGCAGATTGTATCTCCAGGGACTTGTGGACCAGACAAAAGAATTTTGCAAATCCCCCAGCCCCCCACGGGAACTTTTCTAGGAGGAAACCATGCTAGAAATAAGGGTATTGTTGTCTGGTGACCGGAGCCAGAGTGCGTTCTTCTGAGCTGGTGGGAAATGGAGATTCTAGAAGGAATGAGCTTGCAAGAGCAACCTCATTTAATCCAGGCTCTCCGAGGTGTACTGTGCAGATTCCACTCAACAGCTGGTGCAGAGGGAGTGACGCCCCCAGCCCAGGGCCGTGCAGACACTAACTCGGGGATCAGTGATGAGCTTGGGGGAGGGCAGGCAGGAGCCTCGGGGGCAAGGTCTCCAAAATCTGCCCACGCGTGAGTAGAAAGCGGCGTGGAACCTGCAAAGGGCAGTTGCTGGCGGTGCTGGCTTCTCCTCCAACGAAGGGGTGTGTGCAGGACAGGCAGGTCCGCGCGGCCTGACCTGAGGGTGGGCTGAGCATGTCTGCTGTACTCTGCTTCCCCACCGACAGGGAGAACAAGGGCCCAAAGGAGAGAAGGGCAATCCCGGCGCACCTGGGGAAGCGGTGAGTGCCCTGGGCTCTGCGCCCTGTGCCCCTGCCCCTCGCCCCTCACTCTGGGCGGCTGGTTAGACGGGACGTCTGAGGGCTGAGCGGCTGCAGCTCTGAACTGCGCACAGGAGCTCCCTGAACTGAATGTGGCCCCTTCCTCCTCCCTTAGGGGTCCAAGGACGCCCCCTCCGTGGACCTCAAATTATGCCCATTGCACGTGTCCATACCTCCCCCATCTGCCCGGAGCAGGGGTGTGACCTAGTCCATTGATAGGTTGTTTCATTTCAGGGATCACAGGGTCATCCTGGAGAACTGGGGCCTCGGGGACCCATTGGACCACCGGTAAGAAAACTCTCTGTCCACCTATTGGCTCCTAGACCCGAAAGCCCCGCCAGCGCCTCCATCCCTCGCTGGCCCCTCTCACCTGGCATTCCTGGAGTGTCCACCAGGGGGCACTGCAACAGGCACTGCTGGGACTGTGAGTCCAGTGCCCTGGGGCAGAGAGGACCTCACAAAGCGCCCCAAAATGCAGCCCCCGGGGGCGGACCCCGCCTCTGGGGCCCAGGATGTCGCTGCTCTGTCGCTGAGGTGTCGGTGTCGGTGAGCTGGGCTCCCGCCATGCACTCCCTCCCCGACTCTGTGCAGCCGTGCTGGGGACCAGGGCTCCCCGAGGCTTTTCAGCGGCGGGAGGTGCCCTCCTCCCTCCCAGCCCCGACTGGCAGCTGCAGTTTACGTGACGCCTAGTGTGTGTTCGCGTCTGGATCGCATTTCCCTCAGTTTTGGCTTCGTAACCGGCTCTTTGTTGGGCAGTTGTTGGTGTTCTCTGAGAGTTCCGTGGGAGCGGCCCGTCTGGGCTCAGACGGCGCGGGCCGCCGGCTGGCTGTGTGCCCTGGGCTGGGCTGTCCCTCTGAATATTGTTCACGTCAAGATAAAGGGTGGGTGCTGCTGTCCCGGGGGTGGGGAAGACGGAGTACGATACCGGAGGCCAGGAACTGTGATCTCTGTCATTCAGTTCGGATCACCTAATTCTGATGACGAAGGTGCCCTGACGTCCCCGCATGGGGCCGAGGACGGCGTTGCCTGTGGCTTCTCACCTCCCCGTTTTGTTTCCCGTGCAGGGTGCCAAGGGACAGGAAGGCGCGCAGGGGCCGCCCGGAGCAGCTGGGAACCCCGTGAGTCCTCCCGGGTCCCACAGGAGGGGTTCTGGGCCAAGCACCTGCCCCTGCCCGGGCTCCCAGCTCTGGGCAGAGTGTGGGGAGGGGGCCGGGAAAGCGCCGTCCACGCTAGAGGGCTGGCCGGGGCCGGAGCCTCCTGAGCAGCCAGGACCAGAGACCTGCCGGCGTCTGCCACGTTCCCAGCATCTCAGGGCTTCGTCCACATGCCAGCCCCGAAAGGAGTCTCCCGCACACACATGGGTGGCGCACACGTGGACACACGCAGACGGGTTTGTCCCTCTGAGAAGCACGCCCACGTGCACATCCACACGTTTGGAAACCGAGATGCACACGCACCGTGATGCGCACACACATATGTACACCCGTATAAGGACGTGCACACATATAAATGCAGTTCTGGCAACTCCAGGAAGACAAGCACACGGGTACCCTCACGCGCTCGCTGCTCCTGGCCCACTATCTCCGTGGGTCGGCACTCGTGCCCCTGAGCTCTGACTAGCGTTGCGTCTACCGGAGCGGAGCCCCGAGCCCAGGCTTCTCCAGGGAGCTGACAGACTCCCGCGGGGACTTCCGGGAGGGGCGGTGGCATTAGAGCAGCAGCAGTGCCAGGCAGGCAGGACTGCAGGCCCCACGTACCCGGCTGCAGTCTGCTCGCACGGCCCAGCCCACCGTGCATGTGACTTAGTGGGAACGGGTCAGCCCCGGGAGCTGGGCGGCGTGGACGTCGCAGAGAAGGGGCTCGCGGTCAGCTCCTCCGTGCTCCCAGAGAGAGACCCGCCCGAGCGCAGCCTGCGGGAGAGGGAAGCCGAGCGCAGGGGCGCGGGCGGCAGGAGAAGTGCGGGGAGGCCCCAGTACTGGGAGTCCCCTGCGTCCCCGTCTCCCTGGCGATGACCCATCTGGAATGTCCTCATCCACCTCTCCCGTCATACACTCGTCCAGCCACCAGTGTTCAAATCCACCTCCTCCAGGAAGCATGCCCTGATTCGCCAGTCAGATCCAACACAGGTACGCACACGCACACGCACGCGCACGCATACGCACGCGCACGCACACGCAAGCTTTCCCCCGTCAGTGCCGGAGCAGCCCCGGCATCTTCAGAGGGAGCCAGGGCGAGAGCAGTGCTGCTGAGGCCCGCTCAGGCTTCTGCCACCATCCCCACCGTGAGCTCCCCCTCGGCCCTTCACCAGCGGTTGGTCACCAAGCCCGGGTCGTTCCTCCCGGCACCGTTTCCAGGGATGCCTCTTCCTGTGCAGGCCACGGCTGCCTCTCGTGTCCTCTCTCTGGTCTCCGAGGCTTGCGCATGCCCTTACGGTCGACCTGCGTTATCCCGGAGCATATTTCTCTGCAACGCAGGTCTGCAGAGTTTGTCCCATTTTGGGGGTTTTCTTTCCCCCAGGCTCTGAGGATAGAGGCCAGACCCCACCCGAGACACGTGCATGTTTGGATCTGGCCTTCCTTTCTGCCCGCCCTGCCCAGCACACATTCCACCTCTGCCGCCTATGTGCTGTGGTCTTAAGGAAGGTCCTAGGCTGCTTCTGTTCTCCTGTCTCCCACCTCTGTGCTGGAATCCCACTCATTTCAGGCTTGGCGAGTTGGGGTGCACCCGGACGGGCGGTTCGTCTTATCTGTGGAGGGAGTTTCAGGTTAGAAACGTTTCCAGCAAATCAGGGAGAATTGAATAGAAGGCAGGTTTGGAGGGAAACTGGGGGAGCTGCTTATAATCAATACCTTGGGCCTTTCTAACCTTCTTTTGTCTCTTAATAGGGCGCTCCTGGACCTGTAGGTCCCCCTGGTTCCAGTGGCCCCCCAGGAAGTGCGGTGAGTAATCGGGGTAAGGGGAGAGGGCAGGGACACCAACACTGGTTGTGGCTCCACAGTGCCCATCTCCTGAGTTAACTCATTTATCCTCCACAAAACTCAGGGGTGTAGGCATCCTTACTCCCATTTCACAGATGGAAGAACTTGATGTCCCGACGAAGTCACCTAGAAAGTTACCAACCTGAGGTTCTCGGTAACTCGTGAGGTCTCTGGGTGGTAAATGAAGCTATGGTAACTGCAGAAAGCTGTGAGCATCACTGATGTTGGAATCAGCATCAGAGTTTGCCTTGGAAGAAACAAAATGAACCTACAGAAGTGGCAGAGGCCCTGACTTTTGGGCTGCCCAGGTTCTGGCCACAGCTCTGCCACTAACCGGCTGTCGGGCCTCCGTGAGGGGCTCCTGGAGACCTCCGCTTTTTCATCTTCAAGATGAAAGGTTCACCCTTAACCTCCTGCTGCACTTGACTTAGGGAGACAGCTTCCCCCGTGGGGGCCCCAGGGGTCTGCTTTAAGGACCCCAGCTTTAAGGTCCACCTGAACGTTGATTTCAGCTGTAACGTGTGCAATGAAACACCCAATGGCATCTAGTCAAGGGTAACCGAGAATTGTGCTCCTGAAATAGATTGAGACCAGTCCTGTTCAGTCACCAGCCTTTCTGTTAATAATCATAGCCGTTCAGAGGACAAATGTGGGCATATATGTGTGCCAGGCACTGTTGTAAGGGCTTTACACGAGTTCGTTCATTGACTCCTCGGGACCCTGGGAGGTGGATATTAGTATCGCCCCCATTTTATGCAGGAGGAGACTGAGGTACAGGGAGACTGAGTCATGTGGTTAGTGGTTGCCGTGGATACTGCTGAACCCTTGCCTGTACCATGTCACCCTCCCCACTGCAGTGCCAGCCACAGACTTCCAGGAGCCAACGTTGCATTCCTCTGTCTGAGGGTTTCCTATGGCTTTTAGAGACCTCACTGTGCAGCCACGTGACACGTGGCCAGGAGCACCACCCACCAGCAGAGCCATCCCTGGCTGATGGGTGTATAAACGGCCCAGCTTCTCCACTCCTGGTGGAGCCACTCTGAGTGTGTGTCCTGCGTTGGCCCCCAGAGCCCCCAGCAGGACCGAGCTCCAGTTACACGAACGTGTCACTCCCTGCTTGTCCTCCTTTTTCTCATGTCCCTGCTGGTGCTTCCGTGGAACACCTGCACCTGAGCCTTGTCTCAAAAACTCAACCTCTGGGGGACTCTGAAGACACAGGTGGAGCAGGTCAATGATGCCAAGGCCGTGTTCTTAGGTCACCCTCATCCTCCCCGAGGTCCCCTCTGAGAGCTGCAGCCCAGGGTGGGCAGGGCACCAGGAAACACATGCCTGCGTGGTTAGAGGTCTCGTGTTCCAGGTTGAGTGACAGACCAGGGGAGGAGCAGCTGAGGCAGGCTGGGGGAGGTGGCGGCGAGGAATTTAAGCCGGGGTGGGGGGGATGAGTGGGGACAGAGCTGTAATCATTAACTGAAAGGGGCTGATCGCCCTTCTCTGGGGGCGGCAGCACTCTTGAACTTCACCTTGTCAATAACCCCTCTTTCTTCAGGGCCCCCCGGGCACCAGAGGCCCCCCTGGGAAAGATGGGGAGCGCGGCGAGAAGGTAAGGTGCAGTGTGATCTCTCTGCACACAGCAGCTGTTCTCAGCTTCTCAAGCAGGGAAGGAGGAGCCCGCTCTGCCCAGACCTGGTTTAGGACCCAGGGTCCGAAGGGCTTCTGAACAGAAGGGTGGGAGGGGCCCTGCAGTCGTCTTGTTTAACCCTCACAGCGGACCCGTAGGGTAGGTGGATCCCCATTTGACAGAGGTGGGGACCGAGGCTCTGAGAGATTAATTCAGCTCTCCTACGTCCTGTAGCTAGTGAACCACAGAGCTGGTCGGTCTGACTCTAAGTCCATTTTCTCTCAGTTCAGCGCACCAACTTCGCCCTCCCACACCTTTGTGTGCACAGTTAAACCTTCCTGAGTTGTAAGAAAGAGCTTTGTTTATTAGGAAGAAGAGAGACACGGTGTCCCCCCAAAACGCCAACACCCCGGGGGCAGAGAGGGAGGTCCCGTGGACTTCCGCAATCCCACGCCACGTTTCCCGAGCTCGCGTTCTAGGAAGCGTCTCGGAGGGGTACTCCTGACATCTACTGGCATCTAGTGGGTGGAGACCAGGGATTCTGCTAAACTGTCGCAGGACGGCACCCCCTTCTCAACACAGAGCGCCCGTCCCGAATGTCAGCAGCGCCAGAGCTGAGAAGCCCGGACTGCAGGCACCCTCTGACACCTGCATGTTCTCGTGTGTAAAATGGAGACACTGAGCACAGGTGGCAAGGAGGAACTGAAGCACTGATGTGTCAGAGGGCGCGGCAGAGAGCCGGTGATGGGGGCTGACGGCGGTTGGCTGTCTCGAGCCACCACGTGAGGCTTCGCCTCCAAGAACGGGTGTCTCGGCGTCTCCACGGCGCCCGATGCCTCCTCCGCAGAGGGCCCCTCCCGGCACTGCAGTGTCTGAACTTGATGCAAATCCCTTCACGTCCACTTCGCCTGAGACCTTTGAAAGGAGTGATCATTTTATCTTTTCTATTTTGGCAAAATGCAACAAGGATAAATAACAAAATTTTACACTTTGGTGGGAAGGCTCAGTTTTAAAACACGTACTTCAGAGAGGAAAATGATTTACTGCAGAGAAAAATGATCCGCCAACCTGTGGAAAATATCCTTAAGCGAGGGAAAACAACCTGGCCCATCGGGTTTTCCTAGATTACACCATGTCTGAAGGATTAGGCTCTATTCGGGGACGTAAGTGGGGCACTAACCACTTAGGAGGAGCTTAGAAGAGGGTTAGAAGAGGTTTTTGAGGACCAGTTGAGCAACGATGAGAAAAGCTGTGAGCTGTTGGCTCATTCAGCCTCAAGGGGGAGCCAAACACTTCTGCTTGTCTGAGCAGGAGCCTGGGCTGAGGTCCAAGACCCAGGGCTGCATTTGGAAGGGCACTTCCCTCCGGTGCTCTGCAAAGTGGTAAAAATCCCGGACAGCAGGATGTGTCCAGTGGCTGGCCTGAGGCTTGTGGAAGCTGATCCCGCCCTGGGCCTGGAGACAGGTCCTCTCCATGCCTTGCTTTGCCCCTCCTTGGGACATCGTACCTCACCTCACCTCTGCATCAAATGTCGGAGGCGGTCAGATTGCAGCCTAGGCCCGAGAGAGCCCTGCCTGGGAAAGGGAGTTCCTGCCTCTCACTTGGTTACCCCGCAGCGTTCCACAACCAGGGCTGCTTCGGGGCTCCTGGCTTTGTGGTCAGAAAGGGTGAGCAAACTCCAAGCCCAGCTCCCTCATTAGATCCTGGTTGTCTGTCTCTCCCCACTTTGGAGCCCCGGGCTGTGTTCACATCACTGAAAGTCTGTCATGTGAAAAGGGATTGGATTTCGTCTGTAGAGCTCCAAGGTTGAATGCCAAACATCTGGAAGATTTCAGAGAGGGTTGGCTGAATATAAAGGCACACTATGTAATGGAACTGCCCAATAAAGGGATGAACAGCCTGAAAAGGTGGTGAGCTCCCTGCTCTCATAGGAGTCCAAACAGAAATGGGAGGACTGCCTGGAAGAGGCATACGTGATGGTTTCCTGCAGTGAGAGGAAAGTTGGACTAGAAGACGACTAGCATCCTTCCTGTTCCCATGTTCCACGTTGTATAGTTTGCTAAGGCCGCTGGAACAGCGTATCGCAAACTGGGTGCCTTAAACAACAGAAACTTACCGTCTCACCATTCTCACCGTGTCAGGAAGTCCTCAATCAAGGTGTCAGCAGGGTTAGCTCTTCCTGGGGGCTGTGAGGGAAGGATCTCTTCAAGGCCCCTCTCCTTGGGGCCTGATGGCTCTCTTCTCCCCGCATCTTCACGTTGACTTCCCTCTCCACATGTCTGTGTCCAAATGTCCCCTTCTCGTGAGGACACCAGTTCATACTGGATTAGGGTCCATGCTACCCTAGTATGACTGCATCTTAACTAATTACATCTGCAAAGACTCTATTTCTAAATTGAGATACTGGGGTTAGGGCTTCAGCATATGAATTTTGGGGGGCACATTATACAACCCATCTTTCTATGCCCTCAGAAGGGGTGGGCTTTCTGAAGCAGGGCATCACCAGGAAGCCCACCAACCCCCTTCAGGTTGGTTCACCACTGAAAAGCTTACTCTCTGCATGTCACTGATCCTGGACACTGTCCACTTTTCCTTCCAGGGAGCAATGGGAGAAGCAGGAAGCCCAGGGCCAGGTGGCCCCAGGGGCGATCCTGGTGCCCCTGGGCTCCCAGGGCCACCCGGAAGAGGGAAAGATGGAGAACCAGTAAGTGTCGGGTCCAGGGTTTCTGTGCCCATGACGATCAGGCTGGAATTAGAAGAGAAAAAAAGAAAAGGCTCACTGGTCAAGCTTTGCAGAAGCGGAGTCATAGCCAGTGAAAGCAGGTGGACTGGGAAAGGGGTCTTGGGTGGGGGAAGCGTCTTGCTCCCGTCCACTTCAGGCCAGTGCAGCAGAGTCCCCTGTGGACTGCTGGCCGCGTGCCAGGCTCCAGGCCGGACGCTGGGGACACAGAGATGGGTGAGCGCCTGTGCTGTTGAGATGCTCATGAGACAGCCAGGCAAACATAACCGTAGCTCAGGCAGTCCTGGAGTGCACATCCTGGAGAAGGGCTTCCTGGTCTGTGTAAGTCTGGGGAAACCTTGCACAGGAAGTGGCATCCATGCGAAATGTGAAAGTTGGAAGAAATTACTTTTTAGGCAGAACAGCACAGAGAGGGTGGTCCAGACAGGTAAACCGTATGTGGAAACGCATGAGAGCGATGTGTGCATGGGGACTTACAAACGTGTTGGAGTGTCACAGACACGAAGTGAGATGTATTAGTAAATTTTGCTGCAGTAATGAAGAACCCCGAAATCTCAGTGGCTTTCAGCCCTTAGCACTACATGAGGACGCAGGGACCTTTCCTCTGTACAAAACAGGTCACGATGAGAGTCCCATCCACCTGTGGCCCCCCGCGGCACAGGGTAGATGGGTAAGTGCTCACTCACGGTCCCATGGTTACCTTTGTGCCATTCATTCTCCCAGGGACTTCGTGGACCACCTGGATCACCTGGACCTCTAGGAACTAAGGTAGGTTTATCTAGCGAACTGTGAATGCCATGGGTTGCACTTAGGGGCCAAACAGAAGTTAATTGTCAGCATCTCTGGTCACCTCAGTTTACTTGCATGTTCATCACTTTCCACTTAACTAAAGGCTCGGTGACTCTGAACTGTGACATTGAAGTAGTTGCCACATAATTGTTGCTCAATAAATGTTTGCAGTGAAATCAAGTTGCAAAAGATGCTTTCAACCAGCAAAGCAACAGGTCTATCTTGTATTATTAGTTTAATTGGGGACACAAACGATCCCCAAATTTCAGATGATTAGCACAGGAAAAGTTTATTCCTCATTCACAGAGTGATGGGAGCTGCGGTGGGTGAGGAGTCCTCGTCTACCTGGCCGTCCAGGGACCCACGTCCCTCCAGTCCAGTGCCATCCCTTCCTCTGGGACTTCAGTGTCTCCCAGAGCCTCCGTATGCGGTGGCAAATGAGGGAAGAGACGGTAGAGGATCTTGTGGAAGGATTTTGTGGGCCACGCCTGGAGGTGATCACTCATTTCCACCAAACTCCTGACACTACGGGGGAGGAGCGGTCGTCCTCTAGCTGGGCCCTGGGAGGGAAGGCAGACGCTTTGGCAAACAGCAGGCGTCTCTTGTTCAGTGCACCGGCAGCCACAGCTCAGAAGACATGACTTCACCTCTCAGGGAGTGTTCTTAAGAGAACCTTCCTGAGTGACTAGGGAAGTTTTCCTGGAGTTATTTTCACAGCGAAGCAGTCATTCATTGAGTCAAATGCATCAATTAACAATACACTTCTTATTTCATCCATTGCATATCCACTGAGCCTCTGCCGCGTGTCAGACCTGGAGGTGGGCTGTGGGGTGACAGGGGTGGGTGTCACGTGTTCCCAGCCCTCTGACAGCTCAGGAGCTGGGGGAGAAGCAGACTCACAAGTGCTGGGATAGAGGGAGGCTGAGGCACAAGTGAGCTCAGAGGAGCCTCCTGACCCAACCTCGTTTGACTGTGGAAGGCTTCTTGGAGGAGGTGATGTTTCTCCTGATTTTAAAGTGCATGTAGCCATTGGAAGGGGAAGGTGAGGAAGGAGTTCTCTGCAGGGTCCTAACGTGGGAGAAGGCCGTGGGAGCGTGAGATAGACTGTGTTCAGAGTAGAGCGTTGCTGTAAATGCACCTGCAGCCAATGAACCATCATCTGACCAGCTCAGACGTATAAACCTAAGAATGCGTGTGACAGGGCTCGCCTCGGCAGCACAGATACTAAAACTGGGACGATACAGAGAAGATTAGCGTGGCCCCTGTGCAATGACACACAAATTCGTGAAGCGTTCCATGTTTTTTGGCTAAGTGATTCTGTAAATAGTTAAATAAAATTTAATAAGTAAAAAATTAAATAAAATGCAGTAAAGTTTAGAATTTATGTACAAGAAGAATGTGTGTGACATAGTCAACGATAGACATTAGAATGTTTATTTTTTGCTTTAGTTTAACATATATTCAAAATCACATAAATTAAAGAATTACTGTATAATTATGATATTTTTATCCACTTACATATATTTATGAAAACAGTTTTAAAAGTTCTTTTTATGTGCCTTTGGTGTCATGGCCCGTCATCCCTAGACCCGCTTTCTGAGTCAACTAGCACTTTCCCAAATCAGGTCACCATCCGTCCCAGTCAAGTTATTGAAGATGTAACACACCGGGAACCCGTACATGCTGCTCTTACTGGCATTTTCATCTCAAGGCCCAGATACCCACTGTTTTTTTTATTCCTTTTATTCTGTAGTTGTGTCTTTGGGATCTGAGGAGCATAACCGCAGAGTATGCTGTATTTATTATATGTAAAAGGCTTGTTTACAGTAATAACCAGGACATGGAATTTGAGGCCTCGGGAATAACTGCTGTGTCTACGTTCAACTTTCTTGCTTCATGATTTTTTCTGCTATTTAGGCAGGTGACCTCTGTAATTGTACTAAGCTTGCACTGATTGAGGTCATAGTAGGCTAACGTGCATTCCCCTAATAGTGATTTTGTAGTTCATGATCAAGGGGGAAAAAACAAGAGAGTTCTTTGAGTGATCTGAGCAAATATTTGGCAACTCCCCAGTTTCTGAAGAAGAAAACAATTGGAAAGAACTTTGCCTGAATTTGAGGGCGTGTAAGATAGTTCCTTGTGCCTGGAACAGTGGGAGTGTATGGACAGGAGCAGGAAGCAGGACCAGATTCTGGAGGCCCTATGAATTAACAGCCAACTGAAGGCGTGTCTCCGAGGTTCCGCTGTGATGCTGTGAGCCCAGTGTCTGACTGGCAGCGCTCCTGTGCTCTCAATTTCCCCCCTAGAGGAGGACCTTCAGGACCTGGAAGGAAGGCAAGGGTACCGGAAAGGGCACCAGAAATGGGAGATGGGGAAGATGGCTTAAAAGGTCCTTTTCTCTGTGATATTTCTGAGGTTGATGAAATCTTTCTCCCAGGCAGTTTGGGGGAAAATGATATAATGCAAATAAAAATAGTTGTCTACCTCTGCTTGTCACAGGTACATGCTCTGTAGATGTTAGTGACTCTTATCATTAGATCGCCCTGTGGAGTCTGCTTCACGGTTGCAGCACGAAGGTGGGGAACCTGTAGGCAAGTTGCTGGAGAGCCCAAGTGGAAGTGGGAGAGGCAGCAGTGAGGAGTAGAGGGGAAGGCTGAGACCCCGGGGTGTGAGGAGTGCAGGGGCCTTGCCCTGGGGTCCAGTGGACCAGCCAGTTTCAACTCCATGGGACCCACGGTAAGTCGTGCTGTCCCTTTGGCCAAACACATCCTCCTATTTCAAATGTGAGATGTGTAAACAGATGACCCTTTCAGTGTTAATATTGTATAATATATATTTGTAAGTTAGAATGTAGTTTAGAATGAAGGTTTCCCTAGTAAGCTGGGAAGGTAAATTGGAATTCATGTCTTTAGTTGTAGAATGGGGGTCCCACGGGGGGGACCAGGAGGGAGGAAGGGGACACAGAGAGAGAGAGAGAGAGAGAGAGAGAGAGAGAGAGGGAGGGAGGGAGGGAGCGTTCAGCAGTGTGCCTTGCCCAGGCGCTGTCCCTCGTTGCTGGTGCTGACTGAAAACCCCTGGGGATTTCAGGGTGGGTGCTATAGTGTATAAGGGTTTTCCTGGGCACCTGCTCAGCCCTTCCTAATTGCTTACAACTGCAGGAAGACTCTTAAAGATGCCTTTCCTTCTCTCGGGTGGACTTATTTCTAGCCAAATGAACAGACTTTGCCTTCATACAGAGCTGGGTTAGGATCCCAGCTTAGCTACTTGCGAGACAGATGACTTAAGGGCAAGTGGCTTATTCTTTGACAGACTCTCTTCCTTTTCTGTATAAAGGAGTAAAGCATAGTTAACCCCCAAAGGGCTCCTGTGGATAAGTGATCTCACAGCACATAAATGTTCAGTAAATGTCATTCTCCTTCCATGACTTCACACATCTCTTCCCTGAACAGTGTTGAACTGGCCCAGAATGTTTTGCAGCCAAAACAGATACTCCAGTCAGTATTACAGATTACAGCTCACACACCCCTTTTTTCTCGATCAGGAGCCGCCTTGCTTTTGCTGACCGAGCTTTAAGGTCTTTTGCCCTTTTCTTGAAGCCACTTTCTCAAAGTTTCAGTCCATTAAGCTGTGATGTGTAGTTGCTTGGGGTAAATGTTAGCATCACAAAGGACCATAAACATACCAGGGCCAGGCCTGGCTACCCTGCAGCAGAGATCAATCAGTGTGACTCAGATTCTGGGCTGGGCTGGGAGAGGTCTTTCATCATGTTCCCTCCTGGGTAAAAAATTGATTTTGGTCAAAAGCAAAATTTAGTACCTGACAAAATGTGAGTGATGAGAGGTTCATTCATTCGGGCATTCAGGAATTTGCTATTAAAGGGCTATTCCAGGCCCTACACTGGGCATTGTGGATGCGAAAGCGTGTAGAGATTGTACCCAACATAGGGTCTGACTCATTTTTGGTACTTTACAAATATTTGTTGGATTAATGGTTAAAGGAATGAATGGATAGTTTTCTTCTTCTTTTAAGACACACAGGAGTCAGAGGGTCAGACAGACAAAATGGGAGGGCAGTGTGTTAAGGTTAATGAAGATGTATTCGAATACCTTCCGGAAGGCAGAGAGGAGGGCAGGCGGAGGTGGGTTTATGGAGATGGAATGATTGGGCTGAGTCTTAATTGGTGGGGAAGTGTTTGGAAGCTTAGAACCTGGATCAGACAACATCCCCACGAGGGGAACAGCTGGTGCCAGAAGCAGGGGTGTGAACAGACCGCATGGAAAAATTCAGCTGCCACCGTTGGTGTGATTTAGCTTTCAGTGGTTAGGGTTTTGTGCTGCGCATGAAATAGAGCCTTGGGAAGAAGGGGGAAGCCACGATGAGACAGAAAGCAATAGGAGGAAGACTACATTAACCACTGTGAAGAGAAACTGGGGTGCAAAACAACATGGATATTTCTGACATTTTTGTGTGCTTAGTTTATTTTCTGTCTTCTGATTCGGCTGATAAAATATAATTATATAATACTTGATGTTACATGGCTTCTTACCTTGTAAATGAGTCTACGGAAGATACATGGGAATTTGGTAGAATGTTCTTTTTTTTCCTAATCGATGAGGGTCTTAAGGTGCCAGAGAGGTTATGGCATTTATGCAAAGTCACAGGACCAGGTTGCCATTGTTCTGTTAGGAACGGAGCTCGGGTGCACTTGCCTGGTTTGCGGCAAAGCCTCTCTACAGACACCGGGTTGTGGTGAAGGAAAGCAGTGTTCGTTGCCGGGCCAAGCAGAGGATGGGCGGCTGGTGAGACCTGCACCCCTGATGGCTTTCAGACAAGGGTTTAAAAGCAACGGGAAGGTGAGGGTCGTAGGGTGTGCGATCAGCTCGCGGACACTTCTCTCATTGGCTGGTGGTGAGGTGACAGGGTGATGTTTGGGAATCTCAGTCATCAGCCTTCTGGTTCCAACCGGTCTGGGGTCTACATGCTTGTGGTCAGCATCCTCTGGTGGGTGGGCGTCTTCATTTCTGCAGACCAGCTCAAAGGTACGTGTCAGATGGTTACGTATATCCCTTGAGGAGGAACTAGGAGTCCTGAGGCTGTTTTATGGCTCAGCTGTTGTACGGGTAACCATAACTTTTCTCGCTTAACCGCTGGTCCTTTGTGTCTGCTTTCTCTCTCTTCCCTAATTGGTAACTGCTTGAGTCTGCTCTTTGGAACTCGGTGAAGGCCAAAGAAGCGAGGACACGACCTGGAGGGGGTTGTGCCGGGGAAGGTACAGGGTCCTTTTCAGGTTCAGTCCCGCCTTTTCTTTGATACTCTTCAGTCCTGAGAGAAACAGGGGCAGGGCAAGAACGGGAATAAAGTTTGGGATAGAGAGGTTGGCCATCAGCTCACAGGGGAACTGGATTTTAGGGGAGCTCGGTTTCAGTCCTAAGACTGGACTTGTCATCACCTGACGGCCAGTTTGACGTCTTCTGCCTCATCCTCTCGCTGTCACAATGCGCTGGTGAGGGACGCGGCACTGATCATGTTCATTCGTAGTTCATTACCCTTTTCCCACATTTGCCTTATTTCTTGACTTCCCACCTTCCCCAGGCACACAAATCAGATCTGGCAGTCCCAGGCACCTTGTACTTCCCAGAATCAGCCATGTCATATTATTCTAAAGAAACAGAAGGCACCATCTGGGGCTCTGAAGAGGATTTCTTGGGGACTGTTTACAGAAGCGAGGGCGGGACAGAGGGATGCCGCAGCTCTCAGGACACGTCGCCACCGTCCACCTGGAGGGAGGAGGGAAAGAGACAGTGTTACCAGAGTTTAGTGAGAGGTTTGGATTGTGGTTCATCTCTTTTGTGAGAACTTCACAAACCCTGTTTCGATTTCTCTTCTGAATTTAACACGGAGTATTGAAAATGGGCTCATGATTGAGTCATCTTTGGTCTTGGAGTCTGGACTGCGGTTTGCAATGAATAAACAACCAACATTAGTTGAACGAGTATATAACTTATCTACTCATCCGAGGAACAGTCATACTGCAAGAAAAACAAATCATCTTGAAGCGTGACTTTTCTTAAAGGTCCAAAATGTACAGTTTTCCAATTGAGATGGTGGTTACAGGCTAAGCTGATGATTAATAGGGTTTTCCCTTAATGCTTAAACACATAAACCTTAATAAAGCAGTGTTGCCTAGCAACGCCAGGTTCTCCCTGAAATAAATGTGCTGCACGTTATCTCATCGGCTCTTCATAACGACCTCCTAAGGCTGTTTCCGTCTGTCATACGAGTTAACTCATCCTGGAGATGTTAAGTGCTTTCAGCGGGGTCACCCCCCATTTCAGTGTCAGGCTGGGCTGCCGTCTGCTGACCTAACAGAGGTGCACAGTTTCTTACACAAAATCCTGGGGGCCCTGTGTGCTCCGGATTGAATTTATTTTGGAATTTAGAAAGGTAATAATTTGCAAGCAACATACATTGCGTTTACCGTGGTGTGGGGGGCAGCCCTCCTCGTCGTTAATATTGATGTAACAGAAACGTGTAAGTATCCACGCAAAACGAGATGTGTAAAGACTGTAAATAGCCTGTGTCAGTGCAGGTCGGCTTCGGCTGCCATCTCGGTTAGGATAAGCCCTTGTTCTCAGAGGGGGAGGATTTTGAAATATGCAGAAGAAGGCGTGACTGTCTCAGCATCCTTCTACAGCAAGTGGCAAAGCAGAACTTCTTCCCTTTTCTTCTTTCCTTCCCCTCTACTCTTCCGATCAACGTCCAGAATGACAGGCATCTGAGAACAGCAGCAACTACGACGGCCTATGTGCATTGGCTGCTGTACCGGGCGCCCTGTAGGCACGATCCCCTAACAGGCACGGCGTGTGCGGGCCTGGCAGCTCCTGCTGTTACCTGCCCTTCGTAAATGAAGGATTAAAGCTCAGGAAACGTGTCGCTCTCTTAAGCCAGCAGTGACTAAGGCTGAAGGCAGAACTTAAACGTGCACTATATTAACCGCCATGCACGAGGCAAAGGTTACATCTCAGTCGTTCTCCCCGCTCCCACCCCCTGGAAAAGTGACCCACAAAATGTAGGTACTTGGCAAATTATTGGTGAAATAATGGATTAATGTATTGGTGATGTGGGCATTAAGCTGAAATGTGGGTACATGGTCATGGGTCCAGGATGGGGGCAAGGTGAAGCCTGGAGAAAGCACCGTAAAACTTGGAATTGTGGTCACGTTGGGGGGGTGTCACATTGTTATAATCACATCTGGAGCCATGGTCAGCCCTGAGAGGGGCATGGTCACGGTCAGTGGCTGTGGTCCACGGGTGTTGGACTGGGTGGGATGATGGCAGCTCGGATGAACTTCAGGGGGCGCTCGGAATCCGGGTTGGGGCAGAAGTGCTGGCTGGAGAGTGTGGTCGGACGGTGGGAGGGGCGTAATTCTCCTGCACCCTGGCTCTCTATTGCTCAGAGCTGACCTCTTCACCTTGTGTTTTCTCTTTCCAGGGGGACCGTGGTGCACCTGGGATCCCCGGCTCTCCTGGCAACCACGGAGACCCGGGCATTGGGGTCACTGGCCCTCCTGTGAGTCCTTACCCACCCAGCATACCCTTGCTCCCTGGCACACAGCCAGCCCCTGCTGGCTCCCAGGGGACCTGCTGCTCAGGCCCTGCAACAGGGACACGCCTTTCCCGGCTAATCTGGTAGTGGGTCGTTGATGCCTGGGCCGGCCAGGCTGTAGGTCTGTCCATTGTGACTGACACTGTTTCTAAAACTTGGTGTATTTCTTATAGGAATAAGGCTTTTCTGGGGCGACCAAGACTTGTCTCATTCAAAGAGGAGTGAGAGAACAAAACTCACTAAAAAATAAAAAGGAAAAAACAGTGCTCACTGGCCAGACTTTGCAAAAACTGAGGTATAGCCAGTGAACGTGAATTGGTTGGGAAAGGAGTGTGATGTGGAAGAAACAGCATGCTTTCGTGTATTTCAGGCAAAAATGAGTTCATTACCCCTCTTCCTCCAGTTAACGTACAGGTGAGAACGTAAGTGGAGTCAAGAAGGTTTTTATCTCCAAAATAAAATCTAGGAAGTGGTCTTTGGATTGGTGGTTTTGATGAATAATTCACATCAGTCTCCTGGGTGTGAGCTGGCAGGCTCCCTGGAGGTGATGACTGTAAGAACCGTAAAACCTTTGAGCTGTGAGAGGTCATGAGTATCCATGACCCCCAGGCCCCATCCCAGTTGAGGATTGCCGTGAGCGTCTCCAGCCAGCATACCCCGGAGACCTCCAGGAATAGGAGACACTGCTTTCAAAGCTCGTCCATCTGGGTTTGATGTTTGGACAGTTATTTCTGTAGAGAATAGACATCTTTTAGGAATTTCTTTCCAGAGAGAGTAGGATTACGCTTGTCTGTGTCTTCTACCGCTGCTTCTAATTCTTCCCTTTGTACCACAAAGAGCCCACCTCCCCCCCTCCCTCCCCACCCCTGTTACTGAATGATGACTTTCAGAACTTAAGACCAGTTTTCAATCCTGGGGTTTTATCTTCTGTTTAGTCCCTTCTTTGCTAAGGACACGGTACCTTAGTCATGCGCCTTAAACTTGCATTTGCTGGTTTTTGGCAGCCACGTTGTCTTAGTCTGTTTGGGCTGCTGTAACAAAAATTCCTTAGACTGGGTAGCTTAAACACAACAGAAATTTACTTTCCACGGTACTAGAGGCTAAGAAGTCCGAGATCAAGGTGCTGGCGGATCCAGTGTCTGGTGAGGGCCCGCTTTCTGGTTCATAGATGACTGGTTTTTGTATGTCCTCATGTGGTGGGTGGAAGGCGTCAGGGGGTTTTCTGAAGTTTCTTTAGAAAGACTAATTCCATTCATAAGGGCTTCACCCTCGTGACCTAATCACCCCAAACCCCTATTTCCAAATACCATCGCACTGGGGGTTAAGGTTTCTTTGTATGAATTTTGGGGAGACGCGAACATCAGTCTGTAGCACTTGTCTCACTGTTATTTAAAGGAAGCGCCAATACCCAGTGGTTTTCAGACACTGTTGCTAAGCCTCTTAATATCCAAACTGCGCTTGTATCAGTGTTGATATCGTTGGGATCATTATTATCTTAACCCAGAAGCACAGTCTAGCTTCACCCCCGTTCAATGTAATCTGAATGTACACTGGAGCGGTCCATGACCTGATCTCTGCTTGGTTTTGCGTTCAAGAACTAAAGTGATCCCATTCATTCCTCATCTGTCTCTCAAAGAATCTGAGAGGAAATCCAGTGTGTCGCCCACAGTGCCACTTGTTAAATTAAAACCCCCTTTTCTCCCCCCGGTGGTGCTCTTACACCCCAGGGCTGGTCTTGGGCCTCTCACTTTGTCCCTGAAATTCCCCGGGGCACTCTCTTCTCTGACCACCCCCCTCCCAAGTGCGCCTCGTACCAGAAATGGCCACGTCACTTCCACTCCAGCCCCCAGCAACGGGGCGACCTTCAAGGTGGTAGGAAGACCCGTGGCCTTGTGTCTTCCTAAAGGTCCCCGGAAACCAGGGAGAAGGCAGGTGGTATCCTCTTGGAAATGTCCAGTTTTAGTCAGTTTTTCTTAGAAGAGATTCTCCGCTAAAATTTCTGATGAACAAAACCCTCTATTACATCCGTTTTATCTTTTGTCTTTGGCTGTTTTTTTTCATCTGCTGGTAGCCAGGAGGAACAACGTGGCAGAAGGTGTACTGAAGAGACAGCGCTCAGGCTTCCTTCCTTCTGAAATCCCGCTTTTCACGGGGCCTGCTCTGTTAGAATTAGGGTTCTGAATCATGCAGGAATTAGCCCCTTAGGAGAGAAACGGACTGAAAGAGGAACCGCAGGGCTGTAAGCTGGGTGGTCCCTCTGTCATTTCACGGGTCTTCCCATGCCCCGTCCGCTCCCCAGGAGTCATCATATCAAGCCCTTAGTCAGAAAGCCAGGCAGCAGAGGCGGGCGCTCCCGCCCCACCTCCCGCTTCAGAGCCATGAAATCTCCCGGGAAATACGTTACTACCCCAGTGATTCCACCTGAAAGGTAATTGGCTGCTTCCAGCCAAGAGGCCGAGAATCAACTATTCAATGTCCTCCCTCCACTTTCCGTGGTGGGGGCAGCGCTACTGAATTTTCATGAATTCTGTCTCTGGCTGACGCTCCTTCCTAATGGCCTGGCTGTCGGTAATGAGGGCTCAGGGGTGTGTTGAGAGCGGGTGTGCGGAGAAGGTGGAGAAGGGGTGCCGACAGGCTGTGAGTTCGTCCCTCACACGCCTGTGCTTTACAGGAGCCCTGCCGCTGGCTGAGTGGTCCATATGTGGTCCTGTGCTGAGTCCAGAAGCGTCCGCATCCTCAGCCCTTCAGTCCCCTGAAAGTTGGTTTATCCCTTGGTGAAGGCTGGGATTCTGCAGAAGCATCTCCTGAGAAGAGGATTCAAGGGCAAGGAGTTTATTTGGGAAGTTGTCTCAGAAATCACCCCTTAGGGAGTTGCAGCCTCCACTGGCAAGCCCTTGGAGACTGGGGTACGGCTGCAGAGCTGTTCTTCGAAAAGGGCGGCAGAGCCGGGGTGTTTGCATACCGACTCCCGTTGGGCATTGGTGGAAGGCTGCTCCCGGGGAGCTGCCCTGCACTCGGGGCGAGCCTCCCCTTACGGCTACAGACGCCCCCGGGGCAGGCACCTTCAGCGAGGAGCTGCCAGGTGGGTGCGTGCCTAGGGGATTTGGAGAGAGGTCCTGAAGGTGCCTGCTTCGTCAGTGTTTTCCAGGTAAACAGTCTGAGGCTCAGAAGGTGAGGTGACTTGGCCAGTGTCACGCAGCTGGGCCAGGGCCAGGGTGCCGATCACTGCCACATCCTCCAAAGCCAGTTCTCTTCCTCTGCTTCAGCTCTCCTGTGGCTTTGGCAGGATGAGGGTTGTTCGCTTCCATTACGTGCTCACGTGAAGGCTGGATTCTTCTCGTCCTTCCTTCCGTGGCGCTGAGCTCCAGGGCCTTCGGCGTCCAGGAGCAGCGCTGACCCCTGGAAGGAGCTCGGGACCTTCTTTGCCGACGTCTCTGCACATCGTGGGGCGGGGGGTGGACGGGGAGGCAGTTGTTTGGAGTCTTGGCTTCTCCCTTCAAGACATTAACCAAAAAACTCCCTTTGATCCTCAGGTTGCCTCTGGTCTTCCTTTTGCAGCGTCTGAGGGCAGATCAAAGCGTTGCTGAAGCTCGCTGAGCCTCGGAGCCTGAGGTCTGCAAGGGCGGGATTCCCGCCGGCAGCCCGCACCCCAGGCCTCCGTGCTGAGCAGTAGTTTCCTTACGAATCAGGGGTGCTGGGCAGATTACAATGTGGTAGTATTGGTAATAACACTTGGAACCTTGCCTTGGACTTTCTGAGGTCATAAAAATCCTTCTCAGACGTCTTTCTCAGCCTTCGCTGGCTGAAATTGCGCCTCTGTTCTCTACATCTTCGGTTTTCCCTCTCTGGAGTCACTTGTTCTGACGCCTGTTTGCTCAGGCGCTGAGGGTCACATACAAAGAAAACTAGTTCAACAGCCCTTAATAGACCAACAGTGTGATGGGGAAAAGGAAGCACGGAGCTGATTGTGTGCAAAAACATACATCACGTGTCCTAACTGGACGGTGTCACATGTCCTAACTGGTAGGTTCTTTTTTTTTCTTCTGCTCCCCCTCCTCTAGGGAGTAATACAATAAGAACAGAAATGAAAGCCGCTAAAAGCTAGAGCAGTCATAACCACAGCTCACGTGGCCTGCCTACTGGCAGGGTCCGACGTGAGCAGGGCACCCATGCCCATTCTCTCATTTATCTCGTGGACAACTTCTCATCCAATCCTCCCAGCCACCCTTCCAGGCAGATCTTGTTCTCCCTTTCATTTTACAAATAAAGGAAACCACTTAAGAGATGTGACACTTGCCTGCAGCCACAGTTAGGATGTGGTAGAACTGGGATTGGATGCCAGCATTGCAGCTCCAAGCAGATGCCCAAGCAGGGCAGTGGTAGAACAGAAGTTCACATTTACATTGTCCTTTCCTGTGCCAGCGTCTTCTCACGTACGTTACCGCTTCCGAACTATTGACCTGCAAGTCTAGCCGTTGTTTCTGTTCATATGTCGCGTCTGCTGGTTTAGTCCAATTCCTTTGGTTCTAAGAACCACAGAGCCACTCCTGTTGTCCCGGAGTTAGGCTGGCCTGTGGCCCCTCGAAACAAGCGTGTACAGCCAGCTATAGCCCCATCTGCCCGGCCGCTGCTTGGGGACACCAGGCATCTCTTGAGAGGTACCTCAGAGCCGACACTCCGGACAGGCTCTGCAGGGCTTCATTCCCGGCCACGCGCTCTCGTCTTGCACTGTGCGCAGAGCAAGGTCCTGTGCGCAGAGCAGGGTCCCGTGGGCAGAAGAGGAGGGGTTGGGGAGGATCCCAGCGACAGCGCACCACCCCAGACCCCAGGGCTCCCTGTGTAACCAGGAGCTGAATGTCCCAATCTCGGCTTTTTAGATTAAAGTCTCAGGGGATTCTTCTCTTGGAAAAAAAAAAAAGGTTTTAAATAAATTTCTCCTCTCACTTCTGGTTGAAAACTCTCCTTTCTAATCTCAGCAAGGCTTTTTGTTGTTCCTAATAATAATTCCTAAGGCATGCTGAGCACTTATACAACGGGCCAGGCTCCGGTGGGAGGCCCTTTACGTGCACTACCCTCCTCAGTCTTTGTAGTGGTTCTGTGAGCCTGAACTATGATTGTTTCCAGCTTACAGATGAGGAAACTGAGGCTTAGAGAGGTTCAGACAGTGCGCCTGGCTCACTGGGCTGATGAAAGGCAAGTCCAGCCCTTAGCCTGGTACCCATGAGCCCTTCAGATAAAAGATGATGGAGAATGAAATGAGTGTGTTTTCAAATAGATACCTATGGGAGGGAGGGAGAGGGGATCAGATTTCAAATTTATATAAATATAAATGGCAATATTTTAATTGATGAGACAAGATTTGTTGTTTGGTCTCAGAACTTCCCACCGTCTGGACTTTGCTCACAGAACAGTTTAGCACTACTCTGTCCCTGTGTTTCCTATACACCCGTACCTGGGCGTCGAGGCTGGAGCAGATTCAGGTTTGATCTTTCTGGCAAGACTGCCATCAGGAGGCGTGTGATGTCCAGTGGTGTCTTTGCTGTGACATTCACACCCTTTGATAGCCAAGGTGTAGATCAGTTAGCACATCAGGGCTTGCAAATTGGTGCTATTCTAGTTCCATCAGTTCTTTTTTATGTGTTAGCTAGGATACTTCTGTGTGGAGAGATGTTCCCTCATTTACAATTCGGATACCCAGTGGAACAGCTCACGTGGAAGGCAGAATATAAATGCTTTCCCTTTAATCATTTTCAAATAACGACTTGGTTCCCTAGCATCTTGCAAAGATGATCAACGAGGTGTTTTTGTTCTTTATCAATAGTTTTGAACCCGTGGATTTAAACACATTTGACTTGTTTTAATATATTGCAGTTATTCTTCCTTTCACTGTTCAAATGGTCTTATTTGATGCAAATAGGAGACTATTCAAGTTGACCCTCCAGTCTTCGGTAGTTTCCTTGCTCTTTGGAATGACAGGATGTTCCAGATTTGTCCGTACTCCTTACCCAGATCTGGGATCAGTCATTTCTACAAGGAGCTGGAGTTCCTTTTAGTGGAAAAATGGTGTCAAAGGCCAAAATATGTATTTTGGGTAAAGTGACTCTTGAACAAACCCATCAGAGGGCGTAATCTCGGAAAAGAGGGTCATTATTGTTGAACACGTGTTTAGGCTTCAAATGTAGGAATGACATTGGGAAGTCATGATACAATCCCTCCTCCACAGCACACTTTTCTATTTCTTAAAAGTATACTAGCAAGATAGCGTGGGAATGCCTGTTATGTATGGGCCAGGCACGGGTCTGGTTCTCTACTTAGAGGATCTTCTGTTTCTGATCACACAAGGCAAGGTGATCACCTTGCTTTGTATTTGTGTTGCGGAGTCTGAAGCTCAGAAAAACTAAGTAACACGCTCAAGGTCAAATGACTAATAACTGATAGAGCTCCGATTTGAAATGAAGACCTTTTTGACAACAAAATCCATGCTTCACATGTAGATTTCATATTAAATGATGGGAGAGAGGAATTCGGAGCTTAGTCTAATGAACAAGTCAGATGCTTGAGGTGGATCATGGAGTTTAATTTGGAAACAAAAGGTGCCTCTGAAATCTGACAGCATTCCCCAGGCCAGTAATAAACTGTCCCTAAGCCCTTTCCTTGAAGAATAAGTGTGCAGTCTCAGTAAGGAACTACTTTGAAAGGAACGAAATTCGGATGTGTGTATATTGGTCCATGTGTACCATTGACCTACAGCTTGACAGAGCAGTGAGAGCTAATGAAGGGAGAATGACCTGTGAGTCAGGTAGACCCCAGGTGGGATCCTGAGTCCATTGTCTTACCTGCCCGACTTGCCCTCTTGGCCTAGGCCTCTGGAGATGTCCCCTCCTTCCTTTAGTGCTCAATTCTGCACTTAAAATGCTTACTTTATTTTATCAGGTAGTTCTGGGAACTATTTGGTGGGCAGGCTTTTAGGTTACCTGGTCTGTCATACTGCCAGAAACCTGTGCCTCTGAGTGAAGTCTCTTCTCCCTCTTGGGATATCTCGGAAGTTCTCATGGGCACTGCTGCAGGTATGCACAGGTGCACGGAACCGAGAACAGGCGGTAGGACTCAACCCACCTGGCGAGTGACTCCCGATGTGGCTTGGGCTGGTTCTTTGTCTCTTCTGGGCCTTAGTTTGATCGTCAATGGAAAGGATGATAACACGTGATTTTCCGGTTCTCCTCATAGAATAAAATGTTAATTTTAGCAGAGTGCCGTGTGCTGTGGTCTGCTGCGTCCTGACCACACCCGGGGCCGTGCTGAGCACTGGCAAGAGCGTGCCGAGCGCCCCCAAGACAGCACGCAGTCCTTTTAGTAGAGAGGACAGACGGGCCCCGAAGCGATGACAGCACTAGGCCACATGTCTGTGATGGGATGCACCCAGGGGCTGGGGACCACTTCTAACGAGCCTCCTGGGAGAAGCCAGGGAAGATTTCCGAGGGTGCTGACATCTAAACTGAGAACCAGCGTGTGGCAAGAACGTGTCCAGGCAGAAAGGCAGGGCAGAGCCTTCTCAGGGCTGAGGGGCAGCTCTGCTCACTGCAGGAACTGAAAGTAGACACTAATGCCTCGAGCAAGGGACGCATCTTCAGTGCAACATCGGAAGCCAGATTCTAGGCTGGTCACACTCGCAGGATGGGAGACCCGTGTGTGGGGGGGGCGGGGGGGATTCTGGCTCTGGATGTACCCGCCCCCCCAAGGCCTGTGCTGCCCAAGCAGGAAGGGGGCACAGCACTAGGATGCTGGGATGCTGGTTCCACTCCACACCAGAGCTAGAGATGGGCTCAAGTGTCAGACATCCAGTGGGTGCCAGGATGGGGTGGCACTAGTTCAGTGGCAAATGGAGAAGGCTCCAGGAAGATTCCCACGCGCAGCGATAGAGGGTGGTATGAGAGGGTGTGACGCTACGTCTTAAAGATGGGGGAAGTCAGCTCCTCCTTTCAGGACAGTTAAAGACCTAGCTTAGAAATAAACACCACAGCATGTTTAAATAAACATTTCACTTCTCGTTAGCTTATTTGTTTGTTTGTTTCTTAGGGCCCCTCTGGACCACCAGGAGAAAAAGGACCTCAGGTACAGTATGATTTAAATAGAGGGCTGGGTTTTGATGGGAGAAATTATGCGATCAAAGCAATTTCAAATTGCAGAGGCCAGAAAATACAATAGTTTCAAAAAATCTTTAATGTTAAACAGTGCGAACTCTCCAAGGTGTAAGCACTGACCTATGGAATGGTGGAGTAAGAGGGATTGGGGCGTTGCCCAGTGCAGTGAACGCGGTGATGGTGATCGTTGGCCAGACTGACGCTGCCTTTGCCTTCTGCTGTCTCTGCTTTCCAGAAGGACAGCCATGGTTAAACAAATTTAATCACATTGCCAGAGGAACTAATTTTGAATCCTGGCTTCACACCCCCGGCCACATAGCCCTGAGCAAGTGAGGGCTCTCTCTTAATCTGTAAGGTGGGTGGAAGACACAGGAAAATTCCTACAGGAAGTGAGATCCATCACGAGAGATGATTTGTGCTGATTCCTGATAGTGTCTAGAAATTTTCATCAGAGTGGGAGTGACTTTCCAATAACAAATAGTAATGGTCACCTGAGTGCTGGGCTCTGAGCTGGGCCTCTTACAGGGCAGTCTACCCAGCTGGCCAGCCCCCGGGGCTGGTTACCCACACGGCACCCGGGGTGAGCTCAGGCCCGTCTCACTGCGGGAGCTGCCCTGTCCACTCACGAAAGGGGCCTGCAAAGGGGGCCTGGGCAGTCAGGCTCACGGGGAAGACTTTCCGGGCATCCTTTCTGTGTGTATTTAATGCATCCACCTCCACGAGCGCAGTGAAATGCGTAAGCTCTGAGAAGGCGGCTCTCAGGCACCCACGTTCCACCAGAGAGTCCTCAGAGCGCCAGGCCTTCTATACAAGGAGAACCGACCCGAGGAAAGGGGGCCTTATTTTCCTTAAACTGTGGGTGGGATGTCTTTTCTTTTTCTTCAGGGATCTCAAGGCCCACCTGGATTCCCCGGCCCCCAGGGACCAGCTGGCCAAGACGTAAGTAAAGGCAAAGGGTGCCGGCTCTGTCTCCCGAACCCTTCTCCAGCCTCTCCCTGCCTCCCTTGACCAGGATGCCCCCATGGGAGCTGGTCATCTTCACTAGTCTCCCCTCCCCCATGAACATTTTGTATGTTTTGCTCCTCAATTCCCTGTGCCCTGTAAGCTTGCATTGTCTAGTTTCACTTCTTTGGCTTTTGTGTGATGCTTTCAGAAACTTGTAAGCTCCGGTTATCCCACGCAACGCCTCCTGTTGTTGTGTCAATTTTCTTTTGTACCTAGCTGGTCAGTTCTGCTCAGATCAGGTATCGTCTTCTCCATGGACCCGTTCCTAACTCATCCGTGTAATGGCTTTCTCCCTTTAAGGGAATTCTACAGACTTACCTAATACTCTTTGAGGCTGTATCTCTTCCCACTTTGTGACACTGATAACCATCTCTTATCTCTGTGATCTGACTTTCATTCAGATAGATCTGAGCTCCAAGAAGGTGGGAACCATGTGTCTTATGCATCTCTAGGTCCTTGATGCTTAACAGGGTGACAGGCACGTAGATGTTACTCGATACAGACTTACTGACCAAATGGATAAAAGACAACCATGAGTTCTTGGAGCAGAGGTCTGGCACCGTTAACCAGTAGTGCTTAGACTCGCATCTTTCCATGTCTATAGTTTTGGTTCACTATAAGCAGGAACAATAAATCACCCTCCCCTTCCCTTCCTTGGGTTCTGTTTCAGAGAAGAAAGTTACCCTCTCATTCCTATCTCCAAATACTTGAATCTATTGTATCTGCTCCACTCTCAGTATTACACCCTTAGAGTCAGTTCCGTAGAAGAGCCTTCTTTTTCAAAGCTGGTCCTTCCTCCTGTGTTTGGAAAAGGATGGCAGAAATTTAAGATAGGGGTGTGTGTGTGTGCGTGCGTGTACACAAACGTGCACACACAGGTACACACTTTGCATGCACGAGTGGTTTTCGGTTCCATGTTTTGGAAAGGAGTTATAGGAGGGGTAGTTTACTGTTTTGAACATTCGGCACAGTTGAGTATTTCCTGAGAAGCTTCGGGTATTCAGCTGAGATTGGAAACTTTGAATTTTTATTGGTGCCAGTCTTCACGGTTGGGTGATTTTTTTTTTCTACTGAGTTACACCCGGCAGATTATAGAGGTTGGGGGAGAGGGTGTGCAGGGTGGGTCAGGATTATGTGCTTAGCAGAACTAATGTCCTTTCTCTCTTCTCTTAGGGTGTACCTGGAAACCCAGGAGAAAGAGGGCCTCCTGGCAAGCCGGTATGTACGTCATCTACCTGTTCTGGACGAGTCTTGATCATCAGTCAGGGGTTCGGGCAGAATAAATGCAGCTCGTATAGCGCAAGAGACTTTAAGAAGGGGCTTTTGACAAAGCTGTGGGCAGAGGGAGCTAAGCAGAGATGCTGTGCCACCCAGAGGTAAAGCACAGAGGGAAGCCAGCACCGCCCTGTGCTTCTCTCCAGAGCCAAGAGAAAGCGAGGCTGGTGGGGAAGATGGGGGCTGTCATTGTGGGTTCAAAGCCACTGCCAGGAAGCCTGGCCAGAGGCAAGGAGGGAGCAGTGCCTCCGCCCCCCACTCCAGTTTCCTAACGTGCCTCTTATTGGTCCAGCTCACCCGAGAGCCAGCAGGCAGGTGAGTCCCCCGACACATGCCCAGGGTGCAGCCTCCCGGGCCTGGAGCAGGACAGAGAAGGATGAATGGTGATTTGGGGGAGAGCAAATGGACAAGAGCCGCACTCACGGCAAGTTCCTCACCGGCCCTTGTCCTGCCCTTTTGTTCAGTAATGTCAGTACCTCCTGGCTTCCCCCCTTTTAGAGTAGAAGAAACTTTCTTTCCTCTCTCACAGCGAGAGCAGGTTGAGCGGAAATGGACAGTCCTGAGCGTCTGGTCCTGGGCTGTATATCCTCATTTTAGCCCAAGTCTCCTGCAGGCTTCCTTCGTGTGCAGTATAGTCACCTTCTGGGGAACCGCCTCCCAATTAAGTTACCAATGCCAGAGAAGCCCCAAAGGCTTAGCCAGTTAACCAGGCCCCGAGTGGGCCCTCCAGGGAAGGAGCAGTGAGGATGAGCAGGTCTGGGTGAGTGGGGCGACAGCTGTGAAGACACAGGAGAAATGAGTCCATCAGAAGGTACCACCCAAGATGGAGGAACCAGTGGCAGCTGCAACTGGGGAATCTCAGGCCTCAGGGCTGGTGTCAGACTCCAGTAAGCTCCCCTGGGCAGGAGCTTCCCCTCAGGATGGGTCGGAGAGGCCATCTTTCTCCTCTGTGAGCCTGACCTGCTACAAGTTTCAGGCAAGGACCCCAGGCCTGGAGGCCCCTGAGGGCGTGGGCATCTGTTCCTGACTTACCCGGGCTGCTGGGCACAGCAGAGATCTGGAGGGGCACCTGGTCTGCCTAGAAGCGTCCAGGAACTTTTCACTGAAGCCCTGCCAGTGGGATGAGTGAAAAGTCTTGTTGGAGGATAGAGGGAGTCAGACCTATAGCAGCCACCCCCGTACCCAAGTGCAAGTCCCAGGTGAAGTGGGTGAAAGAGTAAGGTTCAGGCCAGAGGCTGAAGGGGGTTCAGATGACCCCTCCCAAATCCAGACCTTGACACCTCTGCAGAGAAAATTACATCAGCAGAGTCCAGCTGACAAGGTGGACTAACTGTGATGTCCACGGGAGGACACCGGCAGAGCAGAGAGAGAGACAGAGAGAGGATGGGTCTCTCTTTGACTACCTTTAAATTCACTGAACACGCTGCCCCCAGGTGGTCCCAAGTACCACTGGGTAGCTGTCGGTCTCTGTGATCTCACTAATCCGATGAGTCATGCTTTCAAGGGTCCCCGATACTCCCCTCTGGTTCAGTGATTCACCAGAAGGACTCCCAGAACTCAGGAAAGCTGTTAGGCTCACGATGGTTGATGGTTTATTACAGATTAAGAGCAGCACAGGGAGGAGAAGCACAGTGCAGAGGCCCTGAGAGACAAGGCTCGGGGTTCCAGGTGTCCCCTCCCAGCACTCAGTTTTCCCAGCAGTTGTGTGTAATCAGAGGGCACATGGATGACCATGCGTGCTCTGAAATGCAGCAGGTGTTGCCACTGAGGGACGCTCAGGCAGACCTTGGTGTCCGGGTCTGGCAGGTGTGATGCCTCCCTGGCTGGGCTGGGTTATTCCACCATCTCCAGCCCTCCCACGTGGTCCAAGGACCCCGCCATAGATCACGGTGTTAGCATAAGTTATCTGCCTGGCCCAAGACCCTAGGTAAACAAAGGCACTCTTATCGGGTAGGGCATTCCAAGGACTTAGACGTTATCTCCCAGAAGCCAGCCAGGGCCGGACCTTTGGAATGTGCAGGTTTTGGACAACCCAGGTCTGCTGAGCTAAGCCTTTACTACAGTCATCGTCCCTCAGGGGGTGGAGAGTGGGGCCTACAGTGTTTCTCCAGGGCTGCACTGTCCTGGGAATCCCTCTGTCTAGGCTTGGGTTCTCTGGAAGCAGAGCCTCTGGTGAGGATTCTTGTGCCAACTGATTGAGGTGAAACCTGCCAGGATTGAAGAAAGCAGGGCGTGGTGGGGAAAAGGCAGTCAAAGTTGTGGGCTCAGCTGGAATCTAGGCTCCTTCTGAGCCTACGGGGAGCGAGCAGCCCCGTGGAGCTGGCCCATCTCCAGTCGAGAGGCCGGCCGCTCTCACCTCCATGTCAGCTCTTTATTGACTGTGTAACGTCTCTGTGTGACCTTCCAGCCAGCGTCCCGGCAGCTGGTGGTTGGGCACGCCAGGACGGAAGGAGGGTCTAAGCAGGGCACAGACTATGTCTCCTGTACCCCAGCACTTCCCACTCCTGTTCTCTTATCCCATCAACAACCAATCCTCCAGAGCAAACGTGGCAATCTCTGATGCGTCCTGTGTCCACCTTCAGGAGGCCACCACCCCACAACGGCCTTGCTCCTGTGTATTCAGACCTATCTTGTGAGACCCACAGAAATGGACCACAACAGGACATTAACTGAATTATCCCCAAGGCCACGCTGTACCCACACAGAAAACTCACTCCTTGTTCTCCTTTTCTAACTGATGCCCAGCCATGCTGTCTAATAGAGCTCATTCTAACTCTACAAGGGGCTCAAATGACAGCAGAAAAATATTCCAAAGAATACAAGGCCAGCAGTGTGAAAATGTCCCAATTTGAACAATAGGAATCTTAGGTTATTAACTTCCCAGGGGAAAATAATAAGGCGTCAAAATAAAACTCCTCTCCCCCTTTTAAAGCTTTAATTAATGTGGCACAAGTTGGCCTTCCTCCTGAGGGTCGGTCTCAGGTAACTGAGGACGTTCTCGGCTTTGTTCAGCAGATGCAACCCACGTGAGCTCTCCCTGCGGGCTAGTGGTGCCTTCAGAACCTCCAAATCTGAGTCAGTCCTACCCCAGTCTCTCTCAGGTGTCCTCTTGAAATAGACCAGAGTGTTGATAGAATACTTGAGCGTTTCAACTCAGAAAACACAGGCGTACGCCTAGCCACTGCCGAGATTATCCGATGCAAACGCATACGATGCTGCTGTCACATGGCTTGCTGTAGCCACAGGATGTGGCAGAAACCCCGTGGGGCCAGGGAGAGGGGGGCAGCCAGGGAAATTGTCTCGTTAGGAGGCTAGACTGGAGTCATAATGCATAAACCCAACGTCAAACTTAATCAGAAGGAATCAGCCGCCACAAGTCCGATTGTGGCCACAGAGAAAACTCTGGAAACTCTGGAGGAAACCCTGCCACCTTCCCTCTGCAGAGCGGACTCTCTGGCACTCCGTTTCCACTGCAAATTTAGAAGTTTGCAAAGTAGCACACCAGTGTCCCAGTTCTTCCCTAAGAATCCCTTCCTCACTTTAGTGTCTGCCTTTAGTTTCCATTTCCTTCCCAGCCTCATGTCCCTTGACCCCCAGTGTGAACCCAGCCTCTGCTCCGCTTGGGCTCCGGGCTGACCCCATCACATGCCATGTTCCAGCTCACCGTGGGTTTGAATGTGAAGTCAGTGACCCACGGGCTCCTACACACCTTCAGAGGCTATGTAATTACTCCTGATTTCTGAACTCTTCCTGAAGTTAGAGACTTCCAGCTCATAATGATGAATGAGGCTTAAAAGGCTATTTCACCTACGAAAGCTGAAGAAGTTGCTTTAAAATCATGCTACATTGTGAATGACTGATAGCAACGGCTGCTACCCATCTGGGGAATAAAGGGCCGTCTGCCCCTTTGTCTTCCACAGTACCCATAGGCCCTATTGGTTTTGATGGAGGTGGGGAGGAGAGGCCACCAGGAGAAGAGAAAGGGCCACAAGAAGGAGACCGGGGACCAGAAAGGCCGATGTCAGACTCAGGACTGGCAGCCCGTGCACTTGGGCTGCCACGTCTTTCTGTGGCTCCCAAGCATGGGGCGTAGGCAGGGCGCCTGTCATCCCGTGCCCGGCCCAGCTTCGTCATGTGTTACGGCTTCCATTCTGAAGGCTGCGTGCTGTCTAAAGAAGCGTGGAGTGTGCAGTGTGCATGCGTGTGTGTGTGTCTGTATTCACTGGTTTTTGTTTTGACAGGGCCCCTCTCCACTGCTGTCTCCAGGGGACATAAATCTCTTGGTTAAGGTAAAAGCATGAAATAAACGTGCATGCATTTTGAAAATGGCGATGGGGGGATTAGAGATCTCAATAATATGTGCTTTTTTGTCCGAACAACTATGTTATAATATTAGCAATGATAGCAGCCTTTGTTGATAACTCACTGTGTGCCAGCAGCGTGCTAAACTCCGCTGCCCAGTATGCCAGCCACTGGCCACATGTGTCAATTTAAATGTAAGTTAATTAAAACTGCAATTAGCAATTCCGGTCCTTGGTCACACTAGCCACATTCCGAGTACTTCCTCGCCACCTGTGGCTAGTGGCGATCTTATTGGACAGTGAGATCCCTCATCACAGGAAATCCTCCCAGGCAGTGCTATGCGAAATGCTTCCCACATGGCTCTTGTTTTATATCCACGATCACTCTCTGATGTTGGTACTACTTATGCTCTTGTTTTGCTTGTTAGAAACCTGAGTCACTGTGAGGCTCAGTGACTTTATGGGACTAGAGCCCACTCCTCACTGATTCCAGAGGCTGACCTTTGACCCCACACAGGAGTGCATCCTGGAGTTCTGAGAGGACGCATGGGCAGAGTCAGACAGGCCGGGTGGGGTTTCTTCTGGGGCGAGGTCCAGAGTGCAGGTGCAGGGCGGTGGAGCCGGCTGCCGGGCCCTTAGCCAGGCTGAGTCCAGATCAGAGCGCGCGCTGCGCTCGTGGTCCGAACCGCGTGCGCCTTCTCCACGGGCGACAGAAGATGCGAGTTCAGCATAGCTCTGCTGAGATAGGGCACGGAAAGCTGGACGCCCAGGAGCCTGGCCAGGGACCTCGGCGCTTAAAGAGAAGAACTGGGGAAGGCTGTGAGCGAGACAGAGGCAGGATAAGATTTGTGTTTCAGGAAGAGCAGTCCTGCGGCTGTGCGTGTGGAGGACCCTTTGCTGCCTCTGTTCCAAGCTTTTGTCTTAGCTTCGGGTGAAGCTTGGCCTTGGATTTTGTGTGGCCACCCTCTCCCTCGCTTCCTGTGTTCTCAAAACCACTTGGGAGGTGTCAGAAAATACCTGGCTCTTGCATGAGAGTGAGGGAGGAGAGCATGAGGGAGGAGAGCATGAGGGAGGAGAGCATGAGGGAGGAGAGCAAGAGGGAGGAGAGCATGAAGGAGGAGAGCAAGAGGGAGGAGAGCATGAGGGAGGAGAGCATGAGGGAGGAGAGCAAGAGGGAGGAGAGCATGAGGGAGGAGAGCATGAGGGAGGAGAGCAAGAGGGAGGAGAGCATGAGGGAGGAGAGCATGAGGGAGGAGAGCATGAGGGAGGAGAGCAAGAGGGAGGAGAGCATGAGGGAGGAGAGCATGAGGGAGGAGAGCATGAGGGAGGAGAGCAAAAGGGAGGAGAGCATGAGGGAGGAGAGCATGAGGGAGGAGAGCATGAGGGAGGAGAGCAAGAGGGAGGAGAGCATGAGGGAGGAGAGCATGAGGGAGGAGAGCATGAGGGAGGAGAGCAAAAGGGAGGAGAGCATGAGGGAGGAGAGCATGAGGGAGGAGAGCAAAAGGGAGGAGAGCATGAGGGAGGAGAGCATGAGGGAGGAGAGCATGAGGGAGGAGAGCAAGAGGGAGGAGAGCATGAGGGAGGAGAGCATGAGGGAGGAGAGCATGAGGGAGGAGAGCAAAAGGGAGGAGAGCATGAGGGAGGAGAGCATGAGGGAGGAGAGCATGAGGGAGGAGAGCAAAAGGGAAAGAGATCCTCTCAGAAGCCTGGGCCTTTTCATCTCTTCATACGCTGAGATGCCTTGGTGGGAAACTATACATTTCATTGGAAAATGAGTAGTAATAGAGCAATCTTTCCTGATTTTCATTAACAAGAGGGAATTTTGTTTTGTTTTTTACAAGGACATGGCAAGAATTCATTATCTATTGATTCCAGCCGTGTTTATTACAGGCGTTTCTGTTCTCGATCATTTTTTCCTAACTGTGTCCCGCTGGAAGGCCCTGGGTTTGCATTGGCCCCTGTCTTCCCCACCCCACAGCCTCACCAAGGATTTCAACCTCAAGGTGTCCCGGTCCTGATGGCAATGATAATAGGGGTGGACGCTGCATGGGTTAATGCTTTACGGCTACAGCATTAAGATAGGTGTTTCGTCAAATCGGTACTTCTTACCTGCTAAAGGATGCAGCTGTGTTCCTCAGAGCACCCAGGAACCGCAGAGAGAATGTGAGCACCTACATTCAGGGAAGCATCTGAGACTCCCTGGCCCTACAGAGCTGTTCTTTGCCTGGAAACCCTGTGGACAAGAGCCTGGGCTCTGTGGGTTTGCCCAGGTCTGTGAAGTCAGCTGTCCTAGCTCCCTGTTTTATAATCACCTGCTGCCATCTTGATGATCCGGTCCAGGTGGGCTGGTGGAAGGACCCTCTTTTGCTACGAAGGTATCTTTTATTACAGAAAATTTGCCTCATTCTGATAGTTGGAAAACTGCCTGGTTAGAAAGTTTGTCTCCTAAGAGTTCCTGTTTAATGAACTTCCATCGTTGGATCTGTGCCCGGGGAGGTCATCCTCAGGGCCTCTCCATTAGATGATTCCCTGGGATAAATATTACTTCATCCTATCCTCAGCAACAACCCAGTGGGTGGGTACTATTACGTGCTGCACTTTACAGAGCAGGAGATTGGGCACAGGGGGATCAGTCACTTGTTCAAGGCAACAGAGCTGGATGGTGGCAGAGCGAAGACTCAAGCCCAGTGTGACCACCTCCACGTCCTGTGCTCTAGCCCCTCTGCTCTCCGACTTCATCTCTGCATGCATCCGAGCTTCCTGACAGCTACCTGACAAAGGGCAGGTAGTGAGTTTCTTGCCTGTCACCCAGAGGTTTGAAATGTAGGCTCCACAACCCTTTGGCAGGAATCTGCAGTGAGGATTCAGGAATCCAGCAAGAACTTGCATGAGATGATCTGGAGGTGAATCCTATGCCGGGCAGAGACTGCAGCACTCCTCCAGTTGTACACATTTGATTGAGCACTTTCTTGATATGCTGTCCCACACCAAATACAGTGACGCAGCCAGCCGGGTCTGCTGAAAGTGTCTCAGGAAAAACGAAGGGGGTGGAGGCGAGAGGGAGTCTGTATTTACAGTTGGAACCCTGCAACGTGCTAGATGCTTCACACGTGTTATTTCAGATTCACATTCCTCTCCTAAGGTAGGAGAACAATCCTTATTCACAGATACGGAAATAGGCTCAAAGGGACTAAGTGACTTGCCTGAGATGACTCAGTTAAGTGGAAAAGTTGGGAGTCGGTATTGATGATCAGGGGCGTCTGATCTGCCAGGGGGACAAAGCAACAGATTCAGGGAGGAAAATAACAACTGAAACCACAGTGACACATGTAGCAGCTGAAATTCCTGTGCTGTCACTGTGTGCCGGGCATGGCATCAGGCGTTTTTCATCCATTATCTCATGTATTTCTCCCCAGACTCTGAGGTTCTCATCTCACAGATAAGGGACTGAGGCTCGGAGAGGTGAAGCCGTGATCCCAAGTGGGCAGAGGCTTTGGTGTGGTCTGGGCAAAGCCCGTCTAGCCGGAAGCAGAACCCTGGCTAGTGACAGGGAGGGAGAAATTTCCCCCTGTAATCCCTCTGGAGTTCTTGTGGCCAGACTGATAATAAAATTGACACACGACATTAACAGAAGAAAAATAAATACATTTTAATTTGTGCACGTGGAGGTCTCATAGAAATGGGACCTGAGATGTGGCCAAAACAGGCAGCTTTTATACTTTTTGGTTAAAGAAGCAATACATTTGTGAGGAATTGACAGGGCAAGAAACTTAGGCTTTGGGTCCTTAATTAGTGAAGAATCTAAACGGAGCTTGGACTTAGGGTAGTAAATTTAAGATTTGTTTATACAGGCTTCTCCGCCTTGAAATCCCTGTTTCTGGGGATAAAGTGGTTGTTCTACCTCCAGATGCAGGGAGGGTACTTTTCACATTAGAGGTTTATTTCTTGCTTTCAGGGAGACAGACAGAAGGGCCAGCATCCCTCTTGCACTGGCCATTTCTTACGTATCTTTAGTTCAAAATTATATGCTATTGAGACACTTTGGGGCAGCCCACCCTGGGCCCCAACACTAGTGTCAAGGCATTTCCGGTAGCCCAGGTCAGGAGGGACCAGGGGCCCCAGGTGCATAGGAGCCAAAGTGAGCATTGGTAGGACAGCAGGTGGGGGGCTGGTCTCGCCCTGTGCTCACTGGATTCCAGGACCCGATCCAGCCCCCTCACTGGCAAGTCTGGGGGCTGCTGGGGGCTGCTCTGGTCATCAGGGAACAATCCTACACAGAATGTGTGACTAAGACACACCCAGGCTGAGTTACCCATGCCACAAATGGAAAAGAAATTGGAAAGTAGTGACATTTTGTATTGTTCAGATACAATTTCTTTATGCTGTGGATCCCGCTGTGAAGAACGGTTCCGAATCACTCTTGCACCCACCACGTCCAAAAAATCTCATCCTGTGAGCATTGTTGCCATGTTTGACGGCTGTATCTCATTTTAACGAGCTATAGCGAAGGTCTAGGAATCGATGAGATAGATGAGTTCCTCCGAAGCCTGCCACTCTTCCAAACAAAAAACAGCAACTGGAAACAGTATCCTTCAGCTTCTCTCATCTGCCATTTCTTCATGTAGCCCGACATTTGGTATTCCTCATCCTCCGAAAACATTCAACCAGCATCTGAAATCACCACTAAAGGAAGATGGCACTGGGTGCCAGAAGGCCAGTGGCCAGTTGGTTGGTGGTTGGTCGGGTCGGCTGGTTCCCTCATTTATGGAACTCACGCTGTGCGGAAGGTTATTTGCTACGAAGTGGACATGCAAAGATAAAGCAACTCTATCTCTGTTCTCGGAGAGCTAACACTTTTTTGCTTGGTGGGGAGGGCTTGGAGCTATGAACAGATCTCCTCAATAGTGAGACAGGTGCTTCCATAGCAGGAATTCCTGGGTCTGTGGGAGCAGGAACACATCCCCAGCGTGAAGCCATCAGGAAGGCTTCCTGGAGTAGGACACTTCCAAAGAAGCTTCGAATATTGAGTAGGAGTAAGTACCTAAAAGGAAGGTGGACAGTTCAGAGTTGCTTTTTTGATGACGAAAGCCCTTCCATCCTGAATTAGAGACCGATTTGTTTTTTGGTTTTTTTATTTTTGGTTTTTTTATTTTTTTTTTCTTGCGGTACGCGGGCCTCTCACCGTTGTGGCCTCTCCCGTTGCGGAGCACAGGCTCCGGACGCGCAGGCTCAGCGGCCATGGCTCACGGGCCCAGCCGCTCCGCGGCACGTGGGATCCTCCCGGAGCGGTGCACGAACCCACGTCCCCTGCATCAGCAGGCGGACTCTCAACCACTGCGCCACCAGGGAAGCCCTAGAGACCGATTTGAATGCCAAGTCACCTGAATCATCACCTCATTGAATATGAACAAGTCTTCACCGATCTCTCCAGTGCAGCATCCCAGAAGCCCTAGTTAATGCGTTTGTTTGTGTCAGTTGGTACATGGAACCATGAGCCCTTCAAGACGTGTGCTCGTTGTGGTCTCGAAGCAGAAAAGCACAGTGCCTAACAGTGAGGGAGCTGCTGGGTAGATACATGAGTTCATAACAGCCAAAATCACTGGGAATGATCTGCCACTATTCTGAGAGACCTCTTTGTTTTATCTCATTTAACCCTTACAGCAGGGAGAGAACAGGGGAGGAAGAGAGTGAGGATTAGAGAGAAGGGCGTGGAAGGAGCAATCCAAGACCCTGGGGTGTGAAATGGATGAGAGTGTGGTCAAGCCTGTGAACTGTATTTGGTGTTTACTGTGCTCCAAAATGTAAGATCTGGGGAGGACACAGACAAGCTAGAGAACCTGTTCTCTGGGCTGAGAACTTTACATTCACTCCAGGGACAGCACTTAACCTGCCTCAAACGAGTGGAGCAAAGTTCCATTCTGGGGAACAGTTATTAAATGCCTACTTTGAACAAAGAATAATGCCAGGCATGGTGAGATTTGGTGTGTGTCACAGCAAGAGAGTCCCAAGGGTCGGTGCCTGTTGCTTTCTTTTTTTTTTGCTGCTTTGTTCAGAAACATTTTGGGCAAACCCACCAGACAGAGAATGCAGTTCCCAGCTGTGTTTTGTCTCTGGTCTTAGGGACAGAGCATGCTATCTTTAACAGTACTAAATGTTTGCGTTAAATCTATACTGTGAATGTTTTTAGACGCTCACACACATTGGTACATCTTCGCTTTCGACATCTTCATCTTGTGCTACATTTCAGCAGTCTGGTCAGAAGTAAGGAGAAATGCAGTAATAATCCAGATATATCAGATGTATCAGTGCTGAAATCTAATTTAAGACCAAGAGAGAAAAAATGCAAAGTTTGACACAAGCTGTGTGGGTAGTGACTCAATCCACCTGTTTCCTTTTCATCATTTGCTGCCTTCTTCCTGTCTGGAAAGGTAAGAGCCATGGGCCACCTTTTGTTTTATAAGTAACTGTGCTGTTTTTGCTCTTCTTCTCAGGATGTGTGCAATGACTGTCCCCCAGGTCCCCCAGGTCTCCCTGGTCTGCCAGGTTTTAAAGGGGACAAAGGTCTCCCGGGAAAGCCAGGGAGAGAAGGCACAGAAGGGAAAAAGGTAAGGAGAAAAGGGGAAACTTAGTTTTTGTCACTGTAATGGAATACATCACCTGGGAGACCTCAGCACCGGGTCTCGGGGACACAAGGGGGGATTCTACGCAAGGGCACAGAAGCGGGAGGTAGGGCCATGGGGGCCCTTGGGGACTGGCTCTCATACCAGCTGCCACATTGGTGGTGGGTGACGGCCACAAATGCACAGCCGCCCACCTACACCCTTGCTCAGACACGCGGTAGGGTGGGGCAGGGGACAGGGAAGCCGGTGGGAAGTCAGTGAGTGCATGTGTAAGAGAATGGCTTGCGGATGACTCTGGGCATGGGCTCCAGACACTCATTCTTGCTGTTTTGTTTTGTTTTGTTTTGTTTTTTCCCCGTTATTCCTGCTGCAGGGAGATGCTGGGCCCAGAGGCCTCCCAGGGCCCCCAGGAATAGATGGACCACAGGTCAGTGAGCTTTCATAAAAATCACGCGAGTTTATTCTCATCTCACTGGTGAACCAACGTTTGAGGAAGAGTGATGTCCAGTGGAAAGGAACAATGATTTTACAATCAGAAAATCCACGTTCAGGTTCTCTCCTTAGCACTGACTGTCTCAGTGACCATAGGAAGGGGCCCTTGAACTTGGTGAGTCTTAGATTGCTCGTAGACAAATACTTGAGTGGCTGAAAGTATAGATGAGCTACCAGATAGGAATGTGTAGTGCTGGTTAAGACATGAGCTTTGGGGTCAGACATCTCTGAACTCGAGTCCCACCCCGGAGTTGAGTCTTTGGAGCTGTGTGACCTTAGGCAAAATTCTTGACCTCTCTGGGCCTCAATTTCTCCACCCACTAACGATGTGAATAAAAACAACTTCAGAGAGAGGGAAGAGTTGCACAATATCATACATAAAAAGAACTTGGCACTCAATAAAAATATTAGGAAGGAGCTATACAAACACAAGTGAGTATCATTAATTCTCACATGAATGACAAGACACCCATCTAAAACGGGCAGGATAGCTTGTAGTTTCACAAAGCCAGGGAGACTGGCCTGGGAGGAAGGAGCTGGGATCGCAGCTGTAGAACAGGCTGCGAAGCTCTGGCTGCCAGAACAGGTGTCTGGGCTGTGGCTGGTTGGGCTCTGGGTGGTGACAGTACTTACCTCTAAGGGGAAGAGAGTGTGTGAGTGTGGCGTACAGGCAGGGAGCGGGTGAGCTCTGACCTTCCCAGCCTTATTCCACTTCCCCTGACATCGATGCTGCCCTGGGGGCTCTCTCTGACCCCCTTGTCACCTCTGTGCTGCCGGAAACTCTATGCACTGCTCTGCCCCAACATTCAGGGACACGTGTCACTGTGTCTCTTCTTGTGGCCTGGCTGGGACACGGTGTGGCTCATCTGATGGGAGATGCAGCAGGAAATTGTCAGTAGGAGACAGACCACAGGAGCAAGCCCTTTGGGGTTGGAATCCAGTCTCAGCAGTCTCCTTGGGCTAGCTTCTTACCTCTCTGCCCTTCCCTTTCCTCCTGGTACCCTAGGGAGTGTGAGAGCAGAGACCTTACAAGCTCTGGCCCTGGCGGCCGCTCATGAGATGCCCCCACCAGTGCCTGTCACACTGTAGCCCTCTGTCAATCTTAGCCCTCATGCTCTGTCAGCCCCTGGGCCAGGATTGGGGTGAGGACCTGGGTGGAAAACGTAAGGGGAAGCCAAAATCCTCTATAACCAAGATAAATGAGACTCTAATGCGGTATTATGAAATGTTTAAAATGAGTGCAGTAGATACATAAGGAACAAAATATCAAAATTTTAAATAAAGACAAGACCCAGGGCTTCCCTGGTGGCACAGTGGTTAAGAATCCGCCTGCCAGTGCAGGGGACACGGGTTCAAGCCTTGGGTCAGGAAGATCCCACATGCTGCAGAGCAACTAAGCCCATGCGCCACAACTACTGAAGCCCATGTGCCACAACTACTGAAGCCTGGGTGTCTAGACCCCGTGCTCCACAACAAGAGAAGCCACCGCAATGAGAAGCCCACACACCACAACAAAGAGTAGCCCCTGCTCGCCGCAACTAGAGAAAGCCTGCACGCAGCAATGAACACCCAACACAGCCCAAAATAAATTAATTAATTAAATAAATTTATATTAAAAAAAGAGATGAGACCCAACCTACACACGAATCCCTCACTTTCCTTGCCTCCCCCTGATCCTTGCCCCTTGGGAGCCCTGTGTTTATTTTCATGTTCATATTTTGTTCATCTTGGATTATTTTGCCTTAATTTTGACTTATAAAAATATGGCCGTAAAATATTCTTTATCTTGGATCCTGAGGTTTCCCGGGGCCCCTTACATTTCGCCCCCCAGGTGAGTGCTCACTCTCTTCACCCTAGGCACAGCCCTGGAAAATGGGGTTGGAGGTATTATTATTACTATTAAAAGGCAAGGGGCTTCCCTGGTGGCGCAGTGGTTGAGAGTCCGCCTGCCGATGCAGGGGACACGGGTTCTTGCCCTGGTCTGGGAAGATCCCACATGCTGCGGAGCGGCTGGGCCCGTGAGCCATGGCCGCTGAGCCTGCGCGTCCGGAGCCTGTGCTCCGCAACGGGAGAGGCCACATCAGTGAGAGGCCTGCGTACCGCAAAAAAAAAAAAAAAAAGACAAGGAAGCAAACAGAAATATGGCGGTGTGACAACACAGCCAGGGGCCTGTGGGGTATCAGGATGGAGAACAGCCAGATCTCCCAGGCCCTGGCTGGCAGGTTAGACATCTAGTTGTTATCCAGAGGCATTGAAGTTTTACAGGGTTTGGCAAACCTAAGACTCCTGCTTCAGGAACTATAGATGTCAGGTCTCGGTGTAGATGGAACAAGAGATTCTGCCCGGGGACAGTGTTAGGTTAAGAGACACCAGCACAGCCTAGCATCCTCTGTGCTGTTTGCTGAGGATTACCCTTCTTTTCTGGGGTCATAAACAGTGGCTAACCTTGTCGCCTGGAGGATTCTGCAGGGGTAATTTCAGCTGGTCCTCACTATGCAGCCCTTGTTGTCATCTGCCAGCTGCTGGGTGCTACCTCTGCCACGGAATGACCTTTATTCAGAGAAACAAAAGCCAATCAATTAAACAGATAAGGAGTTCCCTCCACTGAGTAGGAATTGTTTTCTCTATCAGCCCAACTGCTCCTGAAGTGTTGGTGTCTTAGGACAAGTGCTCTGCCTTTGTTCTTTTATAATTGCCTTCAAGGGAGGGTTTGTTCCTTTACAGAGACAGAGAAAGCCAAAGAAAGCTTCCACCCAGAAAAAGGACAGAAATTAGTGCTGCATCTGAAAGACGGGTTCCCCCCCCCCGCCACTTGGAAGTCCATGGTGACTGTGAGAAGTTCTCAGGGTCCACGCTACAGAATGAGCTCCCAGGGACTGCAGGACACAGTGTGCCTGGTGCGTTAAGGGCCAAGGGCCAGTTTACCCGTGTTAACAATGTTGTCTCCTGCGATGGTGAGCCTCGTCCTAGGAAGTAGAGATGTTGTTCCACTTTACAGAGCAGGAAACTAAGGTTGAGCAAGATTAAATGCCGGTATTACAAAACTAGTAGGTGGTATAGCCAAGGTGAATCCCTGCTCGTCCAACTCCAGGAGCCGCACTGGTTAGTATGCTGTTATACCCCCAGTAAGGCTACCACCACCGGCAGCACCAAGGACAGCTCCCTGCGGGGGAGCCTAGCTTCTACCTACACTGTCTCCGGTACAGACCCTGTTATAGCTTCCCCCCTACCGCCACCTATTGCTGGGAAGATGAGTTGCAGAGGATTTAAATACCATCTGAGGACTCACAGGCTTGCCCTGGTTCTTGGCTTCAAATTCAAGCCTGTCTCTGTGCTTTTCATCCCACGCCACTCTCCAGAAAGCAGAACAGAGGATTGTTTCATTTCCTTTCTGTTGAGCCTCAGTTATCAAACAGGATCTCTGCCAGACCTGAGGACACCAGGATGAATTTGTAAATTGAAAATGCTGCCCACAGTGGAGCATTTATGGTCATTGTTAGTGTCCTTTCTATAACCAAAGGCCCTGGGTGTTCACTGGTCACGTGCGTCATCAAGAAGGTTTGATTTGCTTCATTGCGTGCGATGGTGATCCAGCGTCTGGGAAATCAGCCTCCCCAGGATTTTTCTCACTGATGTGCAGCTGCTCTCTTTGGCTGCTGGGTCTGGGGAGGTTAATGACGCCGTCAAATCCAGAGCTTCACTGTAGAGCTTTCGAACTGCCTAAGACACTGACTCTAAGAGGTAGGGTCTGGAGATACAGTGGCTGTTGTTATGATTACAGGCCATGTAGAGGAAGAAGGAGCAAGATGGTAGTCAGAGCGTGATTTTCTGGAGACGCGGTTTTCTGCAGAGTCAGATGCAATAGCGCCTTCCAGTTTGGAAGTGCCTCTTATTCTATCCTTCATGAAAAACATGGTTTTCTTCTCGTCCACGTGTCCACCAATCGTGTAATGGGAGCTGCAGGGACTGGAGATGCTAAATGAGCAGTAGCCGCCCATCCCCATCCCCCCACTGCCTTGGAGGTTCTGGACGATTCTGGGAGCAGAGATGATACCTCCTCTGCTGTTACTAGAACTGCCAGAAAAGGCCCTGGAATCCCGTTCTTCCCAGAAGGCAACCCAGAGCCGTTTAGTCCCTGCTGTCTTCAGGAGAGGCCTCTTTTCACCCACAGCTGCCTCAATCCTGAAAGATTCTCACCACGCATGCCCTTAAACAGCTCCCTTCCAAGTCAGGAGGAAGAGGTAGGTCAGAAATGGGCCATGCTTTCTAAGGCCTGATGTGTTGGAGAAGAAAGATCTACAAGGTCATGACTCTTAGAAAAATCAAACTGGGGCCGAGGCCACCGAGAGCGGTGAGAGGTCAGTGGTTCTCCAACCCGGTTCTGCCTCTTAGTAGCTGAGTGAATTGCGCTTACTAATTATAAGACTTGGGCAACTTTGACTTTTCTGAACCTGGGGTCCCTCATCTGTAAAAGAAGAACTACGTGGCTCATCTCACAGAGAGGATGTGACAATTAAAACAAGGAAACATTTACAAAGCACCAGGCATGGTGCCCAGCATGTAGCAAATGTGAGATGCGTGTCACTGTGGGAGGTCCTCATAATTGTTCCTCCATTTGAGTTAATAACAACTATTAACAGATTTCCAGGAGAAGAGTTAAATGATTTTAAGGAAAATAATGCCATGGGGCAGAGGTCACCTGTGAAGGCCACCTGGAGTGGGAGGTGGGATTTTAGTTGCATCGGAAAGTTAGGCAGTGCTTTGCCAGGCATTCTTGGGGAAGAGTTTTCTAGGCAGAGAAAACAGCAGGCAAAATTTCAGGGACAGGGCTTATTCTGAGAATAGCAGAGACTTCCTAATTTGAGAAAGTTTAGGCCCTGCTCTCAACAGTTTGTAAACTCCTGGAGAGAATTACCTGTTTGATGGATTCACAAAAGCCAGCATCGTTAGAGCAGCCTCTGCTAGGAGAATAACCTCTAAATAATTGTTACCTTACGCACTTAGCAAATGATGGTGTTGAGGAAATATAATTCAAAACTAAACAGAATCTTCTCCCAAACCAGAAAACCTGTCCACAAGGAAAAGAAGGGAAATAACTTTATTTTTGTACAAGCATTAAGCCAGAGTATTATAAGGCATCACAGGCAATTTTGCTACGAGATTGTAAAGACAAAGAAATCTCACCCTTTTCTATGGCTAAGCAGCTATGACCCATGATGTGTGTGTCCTCAGGATGAACAATAACTAGTTCTCATGTAAGAGGACCGTGTAGCACCGTCTGTCATGTTCGTCCTAATTCACCTGGTAATCGGAGTGCGCATCTGCTTTAGTGAATTAATTTTGTACAAAAGAAAATCAAACTTCTCTTTGCAGCTTGGAACAAGGGACCGTGAAGTTAGACTCCTACTTTCCTTTAGAACCTGGGAGATGGGGCTTCATTTTCCTTGTTGATTACATTTCAAAGAGATGTCCCAGGTCCTTGAGAAAGACTTTCCTGGGTCCTAGAGCTGGCAAAAGGCTTATTCAGCTTTGAAAAGGACTTACATACATTTCAAAGAGAGAAAGAGCTCACAGTGTCAAGTTTTCTGAAGTAAATGCTCTAATAAAAGGGGTTGTGGTGGGAGTTTCTTCCCTTCTTTTCAACAGGAAAAATGAAGCCCTTCCTTTGGACCCTCAATAAACATGTACTGAAGGGAGCTGAGCTAGCAAAGTAGTAAACTCGTAATGTCCCTGGAATGTAAACTCCAGGTGGGCAGGTGGCTTTTTGGTTTTGTTGTTTCTAATCTGTTTTTTTGATTGCTGTATTCTTGGTGCGTAGAAAGATTCCCAGAACGTGGTCAGCAAAGTCAGTTGGGCTTCTAGACTATGAATCTAGTGCTCTTGACATTAGAAAACCAGTGGGACGAGGCATCATGACCTAGGAAAATGACCAGGAAAGTAAGTTGGTCAGGAGGAGGCAGTTTGGATACAGACAGATCTGGATTAGATGCCAAATCTTGTTTCTTATTACCTGTGTGACCTCAG